>NC_092359.1:11041538-11179608 GCF_030848805.1 Temnothorax longispinosus | reverse complement strand
AAAACATATATGTTTTTCTCTCGAATCGAAACGCTAGATTTCGAAATTTTTATTGTCTTGCGTTAGATTATTGTCGTCTAGGTTGAGGTGTTTTTCACGAATCCTCTTTTGGTCATACGACGGCCCGACGTTGTTATTGACCGGCGCTGCAGGTTTCACAATTAAATATACTTTTTTGTTTGATTTTGATGTCGGAAAGAGCGGCGATTCACCATTGTGTTGCGCGCCTCTTCCTCGAGATCAGTATGTAGTGCTTCCACTATGCACCGATGTCGCCACAATCTTTTCAGTTAAAGTTTTTCGTTCCGGTCCGTGTCTCTAGCGTTCCCTAGCTCATTCTTCTTTTTTGTGCCGATCACGTCACACGATCTATGCAGAAATTGCACGAAAATGGGAAAAAGAAAACACAGACATCGCTCGTCGGACGACGAGAATCGTTAAAGAAAGTTACAGAAGCGGGTAGGAAAAACAGATTCTACAACAGAGAGAAAACGAGCGCTGTAAGTATACATCAAAGGTTAAGTCTTTAAAAAAGGCGGCCTCGCTCGTACTTTCAGACGGCCATGACGGTACGCATATCGTTGTGCTAAGGAAAAGGGAATGGTTTTTTTGGTCCAACCAATAAACCAGAAGATGTGTGTCATCGATGTTCAACATCGTATGGCACATCGTATGGCACATAATCCCGCTAATCCCGTACTTAATTCCGGACGTATCAATATCATATGATACATAACCTCGTACCGGATCCCGTACATATCGTAAGTAATTTCGTACGTGGCTCATCTCGTAAGCGTCCAACGATTGCGAGAAATAAACGCCAGATGAGAAAAGACAATACATCGCTTCACGCTGCGGTACAACCGACTCGTGACAGCAAATAACCCTTACAGGTATAAATATATATATTTATATACATATAAAGAAATAAATAAATAAGAGGCTATGCTAGTTTCTTTTTAATGTTGATGATTTTATTCCCTTCTTTTCACCGTAACAGGTAACGAAAGTCACGTTTCGAGGAGGCTGTCATCATCAAGCAGATCGCGTAGTCGATCTCACAGGAGAGACTACCACGACTATGATCGTTACGATTCAAAAGGACATTATAGACGTCAGTACCGTGGCAGTTACAGTAGCGAACAAGAGGATCGAGACAGAAACGAGTATTATCATGATGATAAGTATTCGAAACACAGTGCCTATAGTAACTATAGGCGTGAACATTCGTCTACGGATCGTAGAAAGAATTCAAGGAGTAAGTCCCTAGACAATGTGCGTGGCTCACGTACTTCAACGCCTAAACTAGTAGATTGAAATAAGTCTAACGATAACGTTGCACAGCCAGATATACAAACCGCCACGGAGATAACGAGAGATAGCGAGGACGCCCCGGCCGGCAGTCGTAACTGGCAGCAATGACAAGCTCGCAAGCGATACAAGACCTCCTATAGAGGCTATACCGTCGGAAGTTCAAGAAGATGAACTAGAAGCTGATGTTCTGGAAGTATTTGGAGAACGTATCAGGCCCGAGCAAGTGTTAGCACCAGCAGTACACAGTCATCTGGCAGCGATTTGGTGCAAAATTATCGAAAAAGGGTTACCGGCCGAGGATCAAAAGACATCTTTAAAAAAGTTTCCACCTCCAGAAAATTGCGTTTTAATGGATCCGCCAAAATTAAATTTGGAGGTTAAGGCAGCTTTGGATAGTACAATCCAAAAAAGATACGAATGGATTGTTGAAAAACAGGAAAAGATCGCTGCTTCGCTCGCCGGTGTCGGAAAAACCATAGAATTGTTGTTAAAATCCAATCTGGTCGATAAGAAGAAGTTCTTGGAACCTCTTACGGGCGTCGCAAAACTGCTAGCTGATCTGCAACACGATGAAACATCGATTTGGAGGAGTTTGATTCTAAAAAATATCAAAGCACCCTTTAAAGATACGCTGAAAGATGTATCATCCGATGAGTGGCTATTTGGAAAAGAGCTGAGCGAGAAGATAAAGGCTGCAAAAGTTTTGCAGCAATCTACGAAGGATCTAAAACCGTCGTTTAAACAATCGTTTGACAAAGGAAAGTACCCAAAAAAACTCGAAGGGCCCGCCTCACTAGGGCTATTACAAGTCAAACATCCATTTGAGGAGGGGCGGGTACAGACAGAATTACAGTCGGAGCAATTACAGTCGGGACAACAAGTCCACTTCTCGAGGGAGGAGCCATTACCAAATACCAGGAGCAGACGAATGCGAAGAAGAACAGCTAAACGTAGGTAAACTCGCAGGTAGATTGGCTCACTTTAAGCACAACTGGTCTGAAGTGACTTCAGACGAGACCATACTGAGCTGGGTTACAGGATACACTATATCCTTTACATCGGAGGTACGTCAACAGACTTCACCTACCGAACCTCGTTGGTCAAAGCAGAAAGTATATTTAATCAGAGACCAAATCGGAACCTTGATAGAAAAAGGTGTAGTACAGGTTTGCCAGCCGGAGCCAAAACAATTTATTTCTAAGATTTTTCTAGTACCGAATCCTGATGGATTACATTGTCTTATCCTTAATTTAAAACGGTTAAATGAATTTATAAAGACTGAACATTTTAAGCTGAAGATGGAAAAACGGCAAGGCAAATTTTGACTCGTGGTTGCTTTATGGCGTCTATTGATTTGAAGGATGCATACTATCTAATTCCCGTCGCAAAATCTGATCGAAAGTTTTTACGATTTATTTTTGAAGAAAAATTGTACGAATTCACCTGTTTGCCGTTTGGACTTAATAGAGCTCCATACACGTTCACCAAGTTGTTAAAACCGATCGTATTGTATCTTAGGGAGCGCGGATATTTATCAGTAGTATATTTGCACGACTTATTATTATTAGGGAATTCATATGCAGAATGTTTAAGGAATGTTCAGATGACCAGGCAATTATTTGAGAAATTAGGATTTATCATCAATGACAAGAAAAGCCAAGTAATCTCCTTTAAAAAATGTAGATTTCTCGGTTTCAATTACAACTCTGAAACAATGAGTATCGAGCTTCCAGAAGAAAAAAGGGAAAAAACAATAGATAAAATTAAGAAATTTAGTAAAATAAAATGTTGTACTATCCGAGAGTTCGCGGGATTGATAGGCACTTTAGGTTCGAGTTGCATAGCATTAAAGTATGGTTGGGTCCACATGAAAGACTTTGAAAGAGCAGAATTCCTAGCACTCAGGAGGAATAACGGAAATTTTGAAGCACGCATGTCACTCAGTGATGACTTGCAGACAGAATTCGAGTGGTGGAAGACAAACATTAAGAAAGCTACACGTTCGATTAAGCAATTTAGAGCAGGTTTAGAAATTTTCTCAGACGCATCGCGATCAGAATGGGGCGCATATTGTAATGGTAATCGAACACATGGCCATTGGAGCCAAGAAGAACAAGCTTATCATATCAATTATTTAGAATTATTGTCGGCATTCTTTGCCTTGAAATGTTTTGCGGAGAATCTGAGAGACGGTGATGTGTTATTACGAATCGATAACACTACTGCCATCGCTTACATAAACAAGATGGGCGGTATTCAGTTTCCGATATTGAGTAGATTGGCGAAAGAGATTTGGAATTGGTGCAAAAAAAGAAACATTTGGATCTTTGCATCCTACATTTCATCTCGAGATAATGCTAAAGCCGATTTCGAATCTAGACGTCTTGAACCGGAGACAGAATTTGCCTTGTCATGTTCAGCCTTCAAAAGTATAAAAAATAGGTTTGGCAAGCCCGAGATAGATTTATTTGCGACAAGGACAAATACAAAATGTGAACGCTATGTTTCTTGGTCAAAGGACCCTGGTTCAATCGCAGTTGATGCATTCACGATAGATTGGAGTCAATACTTTTTTTATGCCTTTCCGCCGTTTGCAATAATTTTACGATTATTAAGAAAGATCCAAGACGACGGCGCTAGAGGTATAGTTGTGGTGCCACATTGGCCAGCTCAGGTTTGGTTTCCTGTCTTCACTGCCATGCTGGATGGCGAACCAATTTATTTTAAACCACATTTGAACTTGTTACGTTCTTTGAACAGGCAGCCACACCCGATTTGGAAGAGGATTACCCTGGTTGTCGCAGTGCTATCTGCGAAGCCTTAAAAAAGAAAAATGTACCCGAAGAAGCGCTTACGGTCATGTTATCCTCACTGTTGGAGTCATCGCTCAAACAATACGATAGCTGCTTAAAGAAGTGGTGGTCCTTTTGCCGTCAAAATGCCATCGAGCCATACAGATGCGACGCATCACAAGTAATAAAATTCCTGATGGCAGAGTTCAAAATAGGGGCTTCTTATGGTACGCTGAATAGCTGCCGATCAGCGATCGCTCTGTTGCTTGGTCCAAAATTGGGAGAAGATCCTCAAATACGGAGACTGTTTAAAGGCATTACGAGACTTCGACCGGGAAGGCCAAAATACGAGTTGACGTGGGACCCACAAATCGTTTTAAATCACCTTTCGCAATGGGGACCGAACAATGCGATTACGTTGGAGAAACTCACGTTTAAGTTGGTAACATTGTTAGCCTTAGTCACAGCACAGCGCGTGCAGACACTCGCGTCGATTGACATCCGAAATGTACGAAGATCTACGGGCTTGATAGAGATTAAGATTCCGGACAGATTGAAGACGTCAAAGATGAATAAGAAGCAACCGACTTTGATTATCCCCTTCTATAAGGAAAACACTGACGTCTGCGCGGCTTCGACATTAGAAATGTATTTAAGCAGGACAAAGAATTTGCGAGGAACAGAAACTCGATTATTTGTAACACTTAAGAAACCACATAAAGGTGTACCCAGCCAGACCTTGAGTAGGTGGATAAAAAAGACCCTTAAGGAAAGCGGAGTGGATACAAATATATTCGATGCATATAGTACTTGTCATGCATCAACATCCACAGCAAAAAGAAGTGGTGTCAACATAGACGCAATTAAAGGAGCCGCGGGATGGACGGAGAGATCTGGTACCTTCACCAAATTTTACGACAGGAATATTATTACAGATAAAGGAACTTATGCAAAGGCTATTCTAGATAGAGTCAATAATTAACACTGCGTGTCATAAATGTTGGATATTATTTTTTTTCTCTAAATGTTCTTAATCAAATAAAAATAAACGGGTATGAAAAATTCTGAGACACTGAATCTCTGCCGTAACACACTTTAAATAACTACATACTGATCTCGAGGAAGAGGCGCGCAATACAATTATATGATTAAACGAACTTACCTGTAAGTGAAGTTCTATCATAATTGTATGAAGCGCCTCTTCCGAAGAGATCAGACCCACCCAATAGAATTTTCCCTCTTTTTTAATGCTGTACGCATTAAAAATTCTGGTAGTTACGGCAGCACTTTGAATAAATGAGCTAGGGAACGCTAGAGACACGGACCGGAACAAAAAACTAACTGAAAAGATTGTGGCGACATCGGTGCATAGTGGAAGCACTACATACTGATCTCTTCGGAAGAGGCGCTTCATACAATTATGATAGAACTTCACTTACAGGTAAGTTCGTTTAATCATATAATTATTAGTAACCCGCTTGCCGATAACAACCTATGATCGTCAAATATTATTCGGTTTCCGTTATCCCAAAGATAATTCTGTTAGAAAAACATCTTACGAAAGGTTTTTACAAAAGAATTAAGGAAATTGCGAAGTCCACAGAACGTAACAATTTATAATTTCGAATTTTGCGACGTCAGTATCTTGAAGCGTTTATATAATACTATAGCTGCATGGTTACCCGGGCTCCGCCCGGGAGTCGTTTTTCTTCAAACGACTTCATTTGTGTTTCAATATCCTCAATCGAAAAAAATTCTTTTATCAGGCAATGGCTGATAAAATTTGGTTCACTAACGAATGAGTATAAGTTAAGCAAACATACATACACACCAATCCACAAAAATGCTATAAATTGAAAAATATCACTTTTTTATCGACTAAAGTTCAATTCCGTCGTATACAATTCTTTAAGATTTACTCAATTATTTCCTAAAAAATTTGAAAAATTTTGTAACCGATTTCCAAAAAGATCGGTAACGAAAAATTATATACTTGTTATAATGCGGAAGCCGAGTTGGCCTTGTTACGCCACTGAGCTGTCAGCGCACGAGTTCCGGCTATTGCCAAAGACATCTTAGGTGGCATTCCGGGGTTTAACAGGTCGCCAGGCTACTGACCTGAGCCCGGAAGCAAAAGCGCTGACAGCTGAGTCGGCAACGAGGAAGCGACTCCGCACGATAAAAGGCCCGCTCTTCCGATAAGCGGCGGGCAGTCTAATAACCAAGCGCATACCGCGAGTCAACGTATCGATAGTATAATTATTAACCCGCAAGTCAGAGTAGTGAAATAATTGATTCAAGTGTAACTACGAGAAATCGGTTTTATTAAACGCCTTTGCAACCACTATCCCGCGAGTGTTGTCTTCTCTACCTCCCAATCTGCGGATCCAAAGAACCCGGTGCCGGCCCTGAACTCTAATTCAAAGGCGCGGCACAACAAATTGGTGGCAGCGGTGGGATCTGCTAACCGAGCGAGAGAACATCCTGCCTGAGATTTCGTTTGCAATAGGAGACGGATCAGTAAACGGCGTTAAAACATCCCGGAGAGGAACAGCCAGCCAGATCCCGAGCGAGAGAAACATCGGTAGCAGCCGCCGAGTGTTATCAGCGACACCGGAGAAGGTCCCGACCTACCGCACGGACTCGCCAGCCCGAGCAGCGAAGCAGCGAAGCAGCGTGGCAGCGAAGCGGCGTGGCACGGATCGGCGAAGCAGCCCAGCGGGACAGCGTAGCAGCGGAAAGACGACCCAGAGGAAAGCGGACACCATGCGTAGCGCGGCGTTACTGTAAGTCCGTTCTATGTTTTAATAAAGTCCGCGAGAAATAAGGAAACGTACCGCGAACGCCGAAAATAAACTTCGCAACCGGCCGACGATATAAGCGTGAGCGCCGATAAATGTCGGACGACTTAGCCCGGCATCCCCCCATCAGCAACGCGTCCTTCGTGCTTAGCGAGCGCGTGCGACAAGCGATCGAACATAGCTCTCAAAACCCCCTGCGCGCCGCACGACTTACGGACAACGACGCCTTAGACCGCGTACGACGGAATTTAGACGCGCAACTTGCCGACGATAATACGCCGGTGCTCGAATTACACCCCAACGTCATATTAGAACGTGAATTTGCGTTTTTAGACGCTAGCCTCTGTAACGCGAACGCAGATCCGCGAAATAATACAGCTAACGAAAGCGGTGACGAAAACAGTGACGATCACGACCGTGACGCACACAGACTGCCCCCGACCGAAGGTGACGCACGATCGGACACCTCGGCCGACACACAAAGTGAGAACTCCGGAAGAGGAGAATTCTCCTTAACCTCTTACGACAGCGACGTATTCGATCCGACCGAAGAGGATTATACCCCCCAGGCCAACAAAATGAGCCAGCAACGAGCTGCCCCGGCCATTGCACCACGCGAAGACATAATACTCGCGCAAGTCAACGCGGAAATAGAGCGACTCAGACCCGCGGCTAACAAACGACCGTCCGAAACCGACCAAAGCCGAGCCCCTGAGCCGACGCGAGCAGATCCGGGAGCACGGGACTCCTTGCTCAACGACATCCTGAACGTGATGCGCGACATGCAAGACCGCATGAACCGCGCAGAAGCCGCAGAATTCGACCGCTCCGTCGAACTTCTTCGCGCCATGCGGGATATACAGGACCGCGTAAGCCGGCTAGAAGCCGCCAACTACGATCACCCCGACGAACGAGATCGCCGCGTACGTAGCCAGGGTCCTCTGGACGTTACCTACGGGCGAAAGCACAGCGACGTCCGAAATCAACCAGGACACCACATCGGGTTTCTCAGCCTGAAGGAAGACCGTAACACGATTTCCGAGATAAACGGAGAGTCTATAGAGAGCGCGTCCGCGAATTTATAAGCGCGAGCACATACGCAATGAAAAACATACAGCCCGCGGACGAAGCAATGCTTTTAGAAGCAATACTATGTACAAAATTCAAGGGCAAGGCCATGACAAACTTCGACACGCGCGATATTCGCGATTTCGAGCAGTTAAAGCGCGAGCTAGAAACGGAATATCTAGGAAAGCGCGGCATGACCCACCTGCAGTTAGACTTTAACTCCCTAAAACAAAAACCGGGAGAAACCGCGCAGGAATTCGAGCGTCGAGTCGAAAAATTAGCTAGAGAATTGTACGAGGCCATGGAGGAAGACGGAAGGCCAAGGGCACTCGCAAGAGCAGCAGAAAGCGATTCTCGACAGCATTAAGATGCAAGCACTGCATAATTTTCAAATAGGGTTGCACGAGGACATTAAAATGATAGTCAGAGCGCAGCGATATCGAACTTTGCAGGAAGCAATAACCGGCGCCAGTGAAGAGGAAAAAGTAAAAGGCCCCTCTCCGCGGAACGGACAGACGACAAACAAAACTAACTTTAACACGGAAAACGCGCGATATCCGGGGAATGAGGCGATACAATGCCACAAATGTGGAGAAACAGGCCATTACGGGCGAGATTGCCGTACGAGCCGACATGTAAATAGATTTTCGTTGCCGAAAGTGGACAAGTCCGGCGAAATAAATACGATCGAGTGCACCTATTGCAGAAAGACCGGACATAAGCGAGAAGAGTGTTGGTCGCTGAACGGACGACCCAATACGGAACGATTGAGCCGATCAAAAACAGACGCCCCCAAAAAGGCGCCGGTAAATGGTTTAAAGGTAAGAAAAAAGAAATCGCGAAAAACGAGCGATGAATCTTCCTCCAGTAGCGGCAGCGAAGAAAACGAGAGACCAAAGAAGAATAAGTCACGAGCCGCCGAGAAATATCAAGTGTCGCAGATAACAGGGAACCATAACATACATACCTTAAAACTGATAGCACTGCCGATTCAAAAGGCCAAGAAAGGCAAGACGAATTTCTTATTAAACTCAGGAGCGATCCTGACGCTAATCAAAGTAGGTTTAAAAGGCGACACTATGATGCGAGAAAAACGTCTGACTTTGACCGGAGTTACGGGACACAAGATCCACACTCTCGGAAAAATAAAAGCAACCATAGACCTCGGAAGCCAGAAAATATGCCATACCATGTACGTGGTAGAGGATGATTTCCCGATTGATCATGAGGGAATACTTGGAAATGATTTCCTCACAAAGCGCAAAGCCGTTATCTCACACGCCACATCGGAAGAGTTACATTTAAACTCCAACCATATAAGAAGGTAAACTCACCACCCCGCAACAAAGTAGGTATCATAAAAGAACCTACACCAAGAGTATTCATCGGACACTGTTTGATGGAGCCGACAGATTTTGAATGCCCGATAAGCATGTTAAACGGCGTGAAAAAATTAGTAGAGGCACCCACAACGCGCGTAACTCTAAAAGAGAAGCCGGTAAGTGACACAATTAACTGACATACTCACATTACACGTGACCGAAAAACGCGAATCTATTTCAGCGCGACGCAAAAGATTACGCGAGCGATTACAGACCGAGCAAATGAGCGCGGCGACGGACGCATCAGATTTCGCCACCGGAGCCGTACGTTCTCAGGGGCCAGTAGGCCAAGTTCGACCGAACATCTACGCCAGCAGAAAATTAAGCAAGGCAAAAGAACCATTCGACAAGAAGAGTAGTAACAAGGACACGTTTAAAGTAGGTGACAAGGTACTATTACACGACGAGACAGTGCGACGTGGACGTTCGAAAAAGCTCGAGTCCCAATGGATCGGACCGTACGTGATCCTCGAAAAGCATATAGCGACGTGAACTATACTATTAAAATAAAACGAAAGACGTTACGCGTCCATGCCAACTGTTTAAAAGCATTTATAAAGGAGTAAAGCAAAATATAGATACATAGTTGTTCGGCGTATCGCCTTGTAAATAGTATAGTTACTTCATGTTCATGTATTTATGTATCGTTTATACTTAGTTGCATAAGTCGTTTGTAACTCTCGCGCGAAACGTCGGCGGATCGTGATCAGCCAAATCATGCGACTCACCTGTCGGTGCTGCCATCGCCCATCCGCCGACGGTATCCACCCCCTCGGAAAGGGAACAACTACTCGCCGCAGCGACATGTTCCAGGACCGCGGGGACAGAGCATTAGCAATCCAGCCGTCTTACGGCAAACACATTTTGGACAGCCGTCTTACGGCACACACACTCATCGTCAAATAGTCGGAGAGGACACACCTCTTATCAGAACTTATCGTCAAGCCGCCGTGCGGCACACACACACACACACACACATAGTCTAAGAGCCGTCTTACGGCACACGTTCGCCGGGCAAAACGCATCACGGAATCGCCTTTGCCGCCTTGCTCAACCGGGAGTGCGCACGTCTCCTACTGCCTTTTCCTGCCTGCTCTATCGCTTGCTCTCCACCGTTTTGCTTGCTTGCACGAGTTTTGCCATCGCATGCCGAACGAGACCCACGGAGCGGCCAAGTTCAGGGGACAGGACGAGGATTGGCGGAATCACGGGGACGACGGCCGACACGGTGAGTCGCTTCGCTTAATATTTCGTTGCATGCGTTTCTGCTTTCGCGTTAAACATTTGATAGTCGTGAGGGGAACCCCCCTCTGGTCCTTCGAGTATCGCAAATCTTGCCTCCGGCGCGAAACTATCCCCGTTCATTGGTCCTTCGAGCCGGATTTCGCGTTAGAAAATTACCGCCGACCTTTCGCTCACGTCGCATTATTCCTTAACTTGTTAATTTTCGCACATTCTTGTAATCGCGCATCGCGATAACACGTGGCGCGTGGTAGTCTCTCGCGATATCTTTCGTTCGCAACTCTTTGTGACGAGAATACTCGCGTGAACTTCTCTTGTCGCAACCATGCTATTGTTATCTGCCTTTGTCGTGAATACGCTTAATTGTTTGTTCTTATAGTCGCGAGACGCAATAACGCGCGGCGTGTTAACAATCTTTAGTCTCGCGCGATATCTCTCGTTCGCAATTCTTAATTCGCAGCGAGAATACTCGCGTGAACTTCTCGCTCGTCGTAACACGTTCTGCCGCTGTTATTCGCATTAACGCGAATTGCAATAACGCGTGGCGTGTTAATAGCGTAATTAATTCGCGACAAGAATACTCGCGTGAATCCACGATCTCGCGCGATATCTCTCGCTCGCAATTCTCTCGCTCGTTGTAACACGTTTCATTGCCGTTATTTGTACTAATCGTAAATTGCGCAATTGACGCGGTAATTATTAAAGCCCGTCATTGTTAACATAGAAACCGAAATATTCAGATCTCGAATATTCTCGGGCAGGCCATACGTTTTCGCCGCGCCGTCGGCGGCCTTGGCGCTCGGTCACGGGCCGGCAGCGTATATACACATTTTTTCTACACAAGCCCGCGTTCCATAATAACGCGCTACATTATTTTCGTTGTTGCTGGGTGCATTTCGGCCAGACTCGAAATACATATTGAAAACACATACTGAATATATTATTCCGATCGTTGGAATTCTCGCAAACATAATTGCCACCGATCGAATATACTGTTCGCCGGCACTGGTTCCCGGTATAGAATATATTGTAGCACTCAAGGTAATCTTATTAAAGATTATAATTACAATTATAATCACAATTGCAAAAGAAGTTGGCGTAATTGATGCTCATGTCGTGGATTATTGCTCGTGTCATGTGTGTACTGCTCATGTCGTATACGCTGCTCGTGTCGTAGTTCCGCGCACAACATGTATTGCTGAAAACTTAATCTGAACAAATACTTGAGTGCATTTCTCGTCGTAACCGGGCACCTGTGCCAACCTAATTGATAATTTTGATCGCTGATACAACTATTTTCTTATTTTTGTACATCCCTTGCAACCCTTTTCCTTGCTAGCTCTACACTGCATTTGATCCCCTTTTCTTGAGTTCGCCCTTGGCTCTTGCAATTAACAAACTTGTCATTTTGATTGCGCTATTATATCGTGTTTGAAAAACATTCTATCGGGAATATCGTGCCTTCGCGTAGGAATCCGAATCGAGCCATCCGTTATTTGTCACCTTGGCGAGCGGAACAGTTGTGTTGTTTTTCTGGCATTCCAAAGTCGAGGCTTTTGTTCTCTAGTGTCTGTCGACATTTCGTGCTAAGTTGAGTTGTTGTTGCTTTGAATTCACGTGAACCCCCAACCCTGCGCGCGTGTTCCACTTGTTTGGTTGATTTAGCGTCGTAATCTGACCATCATGGGCCGAGGTCACATAACTAAACGCGAGCTGTGTATACAGCGGATGAGGGAGATCCATGAGCTGTCGATGCTCGCCGTGGACAATGAGGCACAGAGGCCAAATTTCCTAGTTAGATACCCTACCGTGGCTGGACTGATTAAGGATTTTGAGGCGGCTCACCTCAAAATAATCCAAGACGCCTCAGACGAGGAATTTACCGCGGAAGACGCAATCCGTAAAAAATTCGATACGATACGCTTCGGAGTAATCGGGCGTTATGAGAAGTTTGTGGGCGCCGACCGAGCGGCCGCCGCGGCCGCTCAGGCCCCGGTCCAAACGTCGTCTATCCGACTGCCCAAAATCTCACTTCCGGAATTCTCGGGAGATCTCGCGCTCTGGCCCTCGTTCATCGCGTTGTTCAACGTTTCTATTCACGAGAACCGGAGCATTTCCTCCATGGAGAAGTACCAATATCTGGTAGCCTCATTGAAAGGGGAAGCGCTCAACGTCGTGAAGAACCTCCCCCTCTCCGCCGATAACTACGCGATAGCTTACGACGCCCTGATTTCGCGATATCAGAATAAGCGGAACTTAGCGGATTACCACGTGGATTTAATGCTAAACGCCAAGCCGTTAAAGTTGAAGTCAGCCGCTCCTCTCCGCACGTTGTTGGACACATTTACCGAAAATACGCGAGCATTGAACTTGTTAGGGTTCCCCACGGACTCTTGGGACTATTTACTCCTCAAATTCTTGTTAGAAAAACTACCTTGTTCGCTTCGCGAGAAATTCGAATCCGAACACCGAGCAGAGGAGATACCAAAGTACGCGCAACTCACGAAGTTCCTATCGGATCACTGTCGGGTTCTCGCGTCCGTATCGGGCCCCACGAGGATGCCGATCGAGTCACAGTCGTCTTCGGTAAAAAATTCCGCATCGGCCTCGTCGCTTGCTACTCAGACTGCCGAGTGTCCGGTGTGCAAAGAGCAACATCTCGTGTTCAAGTGCCCTTGATTCTTGAAACTATCCCCTCGGGAAAGATATTCAACGGCCAAAACCGCGAATTTGTGTTTCAATTGCCTTCGCACGGGTCATGGCACTAACAACTGCACATCGACGGGGACGTGCCGGTCGTGCCAGGCTAGGCATCATACCCTATTGCACTTCGGACGGAATTCGGGTCTAGCGGACACCTCGGCGGATACCGGAGCCTCCTCCGAATCGGCCGTCGACGAGAGTTTGTCACCACAAAATAATGAACCCCTCATCACCATGGCTAGCGTCGCGAAATCGAGTTCGACAGTACTATTGTCAACGGTGCAGGCCGAAGCTCTCGACGTTCACGGAAATCCCTTCCCTGTTCGCATTCTTTTGGATAGTGCCAGTCAATTAAACTTCATTTCGGAAAATTGCATGAAAAAGGGTGGTTTCAGACGAACCAAGTGTCGTACTGTAGTCCTAGCGGTAAATGATACTAAAGCGGCTGCCACTCGAGGTAGCACCTCACTCGTGATTCAAGTACAGGGTAATGACAATACTCGCGTTCCGATAAAGGCTACGATTCTCCCACGCATCTCCGCCCAATTACCTAGTAGGCAAGTCGAACAAAGAGCGTGGAAACACATAGAGGGATTAAAGCTCGCGGATCCGCGGTATCACCGACCTGGTCCCGTCGACATCTTAATCGGCGCGGATATCTTTGCCTCGTTGATTCGGGACGGTCGTCGTGTAGGAAGGAAAGGTGAACCAGACGCCTTTAATTCCATTTTCGGCTGGGTTCTGATTGGCTCAGTGTCGATGCAAGCATCTCAGTCTACACATTCGTTTCTAACTCTCAATTCTCTAGATGCACCTCTCAGTCGATGTTGGCAGTTAGACAAGATCCCCACACACTCGGGGGTCACAAACTCAAGCGGGAGGTCTCTCGTCCGCACGCCGCATGGGCGCGTCGCGGCGGGGACAACCGCGCGCGTGATGTCTCTCGTCCGGGCGTCGCATGGGCACGTCGCGGCGAAGGTATCCGCGCAATCGTTGTTTCGCTTCACCACGCGGGACGTCTCTCGTCCGGGCGGCGCATGGGCACGTCGCGGCGAAGACATCTGCGTAACTGTCGTTTTGTTTGGACGAGGTCGAGTCCTTACACGCTCACCTCGTCATCATGCACCGCCGAGCCACACGCGCTCGGGGGTCACAAACTCAAGCGGGAGGTCTCTCGTCCGCGCGTCGCATGGGCACGTCGCGGCGGGGATAACCGCGCGCGTGGTCTCTCGTCCGCCACTCAGGTGTCGCCGAACGGTAGGACCTTACCGCCGCCTTGGCGTATCGCCTTGTTCCTCCCGCCATCGCGGAGGGCTCGTTGGGTGTCGCCAAGCGGCCGGACCTCATTTGGAGGTCCTGAACGAACTCGCATCCTTGATCCAGGGGGGCTCTTGACCCCACTGATGTTCGCATATTGTCTCCGATTCGTTACCAAAACTAGATCAAATGCGCTCACTCTCGTCGTGGATCAAATCGAATTTCACTCGACCTTGTTATACCTCGTCAAATTTGTACAATCTCGTTGTTTCGCAGAGGATATCAGTAGATTAAGATGCAATCAGAGTTGCTCCAAACCTCTGCGAAAACTCGCCCCCTTCTTGGATGCTCGCTTGGAGTCCTCAGGGTGGGCGGCAGGCTGACCCATTTCGCCATCTCACACGAGGCTAAACACCCGGCAGTGCTGCCTAACCGACATCGACTCACGGAATTTCTAGTAGAGCGCACCCACCGCCTACATTTGCATCCGGGACGTCGAGCGTTACATTATATCTTGTCACAAGACTTTTGGATCCTGGTAGAAGCTATTCTGAACTCCAGACACCTCTGTCCCACCAGCTCAGATCCCAGCGACCTCGGGGTGCTCTCCCCGGGACGTTTCCTCACCCTGGAGCCTCTCGTGGCGGTTCCACACCCTGACCTGAACCCGATGCCGATAGACAGACTCGATCGGTGGCAAATGGTGCAACATATGCACCAGCAGTTCTGGAAGAGGTGGCATGACAAATACCTGCACACCCTCCAACAGCGACCGAAGTGGTTGCAATCGGCACCTACGGTAAAAAGGGACACACTGGTCCTGGTAAAGGGCGAAAACGCCCCTCCCTTGCAATGGAGGCGAGGGCGAATCGTGGAACTGCGCCCGGGCCGTGACGGCGTCGCTCGGGTCGCTACGGTGCGGACGACGGATGGCGTACTTGCCCGTCCTCTGGTGAAGTTGGGCCCACTGCCGATGGACACTTCGCCAGAGGAACCTATTCAAGCGTAGAAAATACGTCGTATTTTGGTGGGCGGTATGTTCGGCGTATCGCCTTGTAAATAGTATAGTTACTTCATATTCATGTATTTATGTATCGTTTATACTTAGTTGCATAAGTCGTTTGTAACTCTCGCGCGAAACGTCGGCGGATCGTGATCAGCCAAATCATGCGACTCACCTGTCGGTGCTGCCATCGCCCATCCGCCGACGGTATCCACCCCCCCGGAAAGGGAACAACTACTCGCCGCAGCGACATGTTCCAGGACCGCGGGGACAGAGCATTAGCAATCCAGCCGTCTTACGGCAAACACATTTTGGACAGCCGTCTTACGGCACACACACTCATCGTCAAATAGTCGGAGAGGACACACCTCTCATCAGAACTTATCGTCAAGCCGCCGTGCGGCACACACACACACACACACATAGTCTAAGAGCCGTCTTACGGCACACGTTCGCCGGGCAAAACGCATCACGGAATCGCCTTTGCCGCTTTGCTCAACCGGGAGTGCGCACGTCTCCTACTGCCTTTTCCTGCCTGCTCTATCGCTTGCTCTCCACCGTTTTGCTTGCTTGCACGAGTTTTGCCATCGCATGCCGAACGAGACCCACGGAGCGGCCAAGTTCAGGGGACAGGACGAGGATTGGCGGAATCACGGGGACGACGGCCGACACGGTGAGTCGCTTCGCTTAATATTTCGTTGCATGCGTTTCTGCTTTCGCGTTAAACATTTGATAGTCGTGAGGGGAACCCCCCTCTGGTCCTTTGAGTATCGCAAATCTTGCCTCCGGGGCGAAACTATCCCCGTTCAATAGTAATAAATAAAACAAAGAAAAATCCTATCTTAAACGCGAATATTATAATATTAATAGGATAATCATTATTAGCGAACATCACGAAACGAGTAGAACAGCGAGTATTGAAAATACTACGCCGCAAAGAAATAGACGAACAGTTAATAATAACCGCCATAACCACTGACCTAATAAGCGACGCCGCGACGAAGAGAATATCATAGAATATTTTACCTAAACAAAAAACGGTGCAATACTCGTGCGATTACCACCCCTCGAAATCATTGTAGCCAAATTAAGAGAAGCGACTTTCCACCAATCCCACTTGTCACGAGAATCACATTTTTCTTTTAAAATACATTGACAATTGGAACACCATTCAAAACTATGTGAAAATAAATGCATACTATGATAATTCTAACGTTTACACCATCCTAACCTTCCCGATTGCCACGTATTCTAACTACGAAATTGTACGCAGAACACCCCTTCCGGTGTACGATAATAAAAACATATTCATAATTCCCAAAAACCTCACATACTCTATTGGCTATTAATAAAGGAAACCGAAACTATCTAACACTGAACGAAAACGACCTAGACAGATGTACACATGTCGACACGACGTTTGTATATTATATATATATATATATATATATATTGCAACCTGATTTCCCTCGGTCTCGCTGGCCGAGGGAGCGCGGCTACAAATTAATCCGCCGACCACCGGACGATAGCTCGAAGGGGATAACGAAGTCACTTCTCTTACCGTAATTCTTGTATCTGAGGTCTCGGGCGATACCATTCGATTGGGCGCCAGGTGCGATTATAGACGCGCACCACGTCTCGATAGCGTTCTCCTCCTTAATCTCGCCACAAGCTCAGGGCGTAGCTCCGCGTGAAAAGGATGAAGGTGGAGAAGGAGCGTAACGCAAGTAACACAGAAACAAAGCCCGACAATAAACAATAGTAATTAGATATATTTCGTTCAATAAACACAAACGAACAAATCGTATCGGGAAACCAAGGCCGGATCTCGCTCAAATGGCCGGCATTACCGCGGTACTCGGGTCGGCCGTTACCGCACGCGCGAAGTGCGTGATGTTCACGCTCGCGAGGCTCCCTTCGCGAGCGAAGCTTTCAATTCTAGGCGCGACCCCGCGATAACGTCAATCTGCCCACGTCTTAATCTCCGGATCCCAAACGCTCGGCGATTCTCACACGCCCGACGCAAACGATTCTCATACACTCGACATAACAATTCTCACCCGCACGACACAATGTATGCAACGCCCGAATGGCGCGCTCGCGAGATTCCCATGCGAGCAGACGCGACGATATTTGCCCGCACACACGGCGCAAGATATCCGCGAGGCCCGCGATGCACCTCAACGCACCCCAAGGTGCCCGGCGCGGTCCCTCCCGACACGCACACGGGACTTCCGTACGCGAAACGCGACAATAACGCGACAATAATACGCAAAAGGAGCCCGGCGCGGTCCCTCCCGACACGCACACGGGACTTCCGTACGCGACACGCGACAATATACCGCAATTCGCAACTCTAAACACAATAATCACAAGACGCACACGACGCTATACGCGAATTGACTGCCGATCACACGCAAGCTTTCGAGTAGGGCTTTTACTGTTTCTGGCTACGATCTCGGCCGGCCACGTGCCCGCGATCCCGACAAACAGCCGCTATAATCTTCCCGGCATCTTCCACAACGGCGGGAGCCGGTAGCTAAGTACGACACGTAATCAGGCCGATTCACACGGTAATCTACTCGATATACGCCTTTCCGGCACCGTGTCGCGACCGAGATCGAGCCCTCAATGAATAGGCGGCACCGGAGTGGAGATCTTACAATTTTGCTGCTCGTTGCTGCTCGGCGGCGTCGAAGCGCTCCTCCAGGGGTGGCTCCTCGTCCGCGGCTAGATCGACAGTCAGGAGCGGTCGGTTCGGCGGGACCACGCCGGACCTCCGCACTTGCGCCCTCAAGCTCGCAGTTCTTCCGCCCCGCCGATTGGTTGTGTGCGTCGCCCTGTTCGCGACGTTGCAGACTATTTCCGCCATTTTCCCGCGGCACATTTGATTCGGCTGCTGGTTGTGCGCGGGCCCCTCGCGGTTTTCCGCCCGGCTGATCAGACCGTGGCGGCGCCGCTCGGCCCTTGGGGCGCCGTCGGGTGAGTGTGTGGGTCGTCCCCCCGCGCTGCAGTCGCGGTGGCGCACCCGTGTTCATGCTGCGGCGGGGCCGTGTTACGCTGTGCGAGGCATTCCCGGCGCTTTTCCAGCGGCAGGTCCCGGTGGCCCGCCCGTCGGCCGACCACTCCGTCGTGCGTCCTCCGAGCGCCCGTTTCTCCCTCGTCGCGACTATCGTCGTTACATCTGGTCGTGATCCCACGCTCCGGCACCACCTGTCATCCCTACGGAATGTTTCTCAAAAAAGGTTAGTTAACGCGGGTAGCCCTTCCTCGACCCGAGTCGAGGCGCCATCCCTGACCTTCCCCTCGGCCGAGCTATCGCCTGGGCGGCGGACGCGACAAATGTCACGTCACAATATATATATAATATATGTGACATAAGCCACCCCGTATATTTCGTAACAGCGCACGCACCATGCAAGGTGCAAATCTATATACGAGCACAAAAAGATAGTTGCGAGCGACGTCACATTCTTTCGAATGTGACGTTCTGGATAACTCTATCAGAACCGCAGACATAGCTGTTTTCTAGCCCGTATAAACAACAAGTAATCATACAGTGCAATGATCAGGCTGAAAATAAAATTGAAATAAATAGAACAGGAAAAATTAAGTTAAACGAAAATTGTAGACTGGCGACGACAGACTTAACGCTACGAACGAAAAAACGAAAGTACATCAAGTACATACAAACGAATTTACCACAATTTAACTTGACTTTCAAAACAATAACACAAAATTTCGAAAATAATAAAAAATCAGGAACAGAACTACGGCTGGAACCGGTGATCGATGATCCCGCAGAACTAACTAAACTAAGCCCGAATCTCGAGGAAATAAACGAGGAGTTAGAAAACAACCAAGTCAGCTTTTTATCTAATAAGAATGTAATATAACCCGTGGGCTCCGTGTCCATAGTTGTAATCATAATAGGAATCGGAATTACTATAACATGGATAATAAAAAAGAGAACGAAGAAGAACACGCGACGCGACTTCCGCAAGCAACTGGAAAAATAGAATAATGTAACTTCCATGGAAAAAGAAAACAACACAAATATTAACGAAAAACCTCATGTCTCAGTTTTTCTTTTTCCACGGGGGGAGGGATGTTGTAATGCGGAAGCCGAGTTGGCCTCGTTACGACACCGAGCTGTCAGCGCACGAGTTCCGGCTATTGCCAAAAACACCTTAGGTGGCATTCTGGGCTTCACCAGGTCGCCAGGCTACTGTTTTGAGCCCGAAAGCAAAAGCGCTGACAGCTGAGTCGGCAACGAGAAAGCGACCGCACGATAAAAGGCCCGCCCTTGCGATAAGCGGCGGACAATCTAATAACCACCCACACAGCACACTTTATCTAAGGGACGTCCTACAAACATCATTTTGGGATATCTCAATAACCGCAGGACATCCCAAAATGGTCTCAGATATCCAGTGGATATCTGCAGCAAATGCACAATTAAGTGTCCGGCTATTTAGTATCTTGCAGACGTCTTAGATGCATGACGTTCACAGGATATCTGAGGCAGACCGAAAAATGTCGCAAGATATTAATTATATGGGCGCTGCTACTTTTATATATATTTAAGATTTCACTCCTAGGAATAATGAAAATACTGCCAGTCTTATCGGAGTGAAATTTCACTTTTCGAATAAGTGAGTTATTCCATTCTTTACTTAGTGATTCTTCAACTCTGAAAAGAGTAACATGTTTCACTGAATAATTATTTACCCGACATAAAAAAAATTATTTATTTCAAAATTTTATTACTATTTTTTAACTAAATTTGTTTCTGTTGGAATTTAGAATTCACCCCGTTTGAGTTTGCCGCCTTACTGTATAGGGACTATCCTAACTATTCTAGGGCTTTAAGCCTTCCTATTGGCTGTTTTTTTACTTCTTAAAGTTGCACTTTTGCATTGGTTTTTTCTGTCCGACTTTGCTGTTCTTTCTATACTTTCCCATTCATTCTGTTCTGTACCTGTCTGTACCGCTCTCTGCATATTATCATAATAAAAGGTTATCTTTTGCATTCAATAACAATTGTGTGTCGATTAATCCGCCCCGAACAACAGTTTCTTAAGATGCAGTCTATGATTATAAATATTTTCTCGTATTTGAAAAACACACTTACCTTAGTGGGATTCGAACTCGGGACCTCGGGACCTCTGCATCGTAAGCCAACTGCCTTACGTGGTAGACTACTTCTTAATTTGATGTAAGCGTTATATATAGTCTACATATGTCATAACCAGCGCAAATATATAATTTTTCAAAAATTATCTTAAGAAACAAATTCAGTTTAAAAAGAGTAATAAAATTTTGAATTGGATATATGATATAATATTTCTCAATGTCGGGTGAATGTCAAAAACCAGTGCCGGCTCATTATAAAATTTTTTTATAAAATTATATATTTTTAATTATTTTTTCAAAAAGAAAATTGTAAATCTAATAATAATGATAAAGAATAAGGACTGGCTATTAAGCTTTGGCCCAATATTGGCACTTGCTGGCCAAGTCTCGGCTACCCAAATTCGGGTAATAGTTGGGCCAGGCTTGGGCATTAAACGTCGGCAAGCCGACACTCGTGCCAGTCTTGGCCCGTTTCTCGAGTATCGGTGTTTTCTACTTGGGAAATTATTTCTAAATTAAATTAAAAATACTCTGTAAAATTTAGAAGTTGAAATAATTTTACAATAATATACGTATTTCCATGACAAATTATAATCTTCTACAACAAATCAAAAATTTGTGAAAATTGTAGAAATTCACGGTAAATTGTAGTAAATTGTAGTAAGTTGTAGTAAGTTGTAAAAAGTAATAGAAAATTGTAACACATTTTTTACGAACAGTTTTATGAGACGTAGTAAATTGTACAAGTTGTAGATTATTGTAAAAACCATAACTATTTACAACTATTTACAACATTCTGCAAATATTTTTTATGAGAACTTAGTAAATTATAGAAGTTGTAGATTATTGTAAAAATCACAACCATTTAATTCTACGAATATTTCTATGAGAATTATATTGTTGTAGAAGTTCCCTGGTGGAAATAATTTTACAACAATTTATTTATTTCTATGAAAAATTACTATCTTTTACAATATATAATTTGTTTATTTCGGTTGCCTTTCGGCCTCGAAAGGGGGTGTTACATGTCTTTGGGATGCGATTTTTTTTTTTTTACAATACATTTTATATTACATTTCTTTGCTATCAGTTTCATTTTGTATTTGTACGTTTCTTAGGTCCTTCCTGTGCTTGGTCACTTTCCTCATCCAATCTGCTCCTTCTCCTGTATCTTTCAAGATGTCTAAGATATTTCTGTAATCCCTTAGGGGCTCCACGCAGTCAGACATCAAATGCTCTAGCGTTTCCATTTTCTCGCCACATATTCTACATACTCTTTCTCCTCGTTTCCGCATCTATACCTTGCAATCAATCTCTGGTCTCTTCCTTTGTATTCTTTTTGTAGATACCTTGGGATGTGATCTGTTCTCAGCTCTTTGTACCTAGCGCAGTACCTTCCCTCCTCTATCCTTTTCTCTTGCTCTGCTCTTTGTTCTTTCCGGTCCGTCATTATTAGTTCTTCCATGTTCGTTCTTTCAGAGCTTTCATTTCCTGTATCCCATGTGCTAGGGCTAACTTTCCTATAATATTGGTCCCTGTTTTTTTCCCATTTTGTTTTCTTCCCTTCCTGTTTGTTTTGTATCTCTTTCCAGCACTCCGCGATTATTTTGTTCGTCTGCCTTTCTTTTGTCTTCTCTTCGTACTTCATCGCTCTTTTTCCGGCTTCTATCCTGATTTTGTCAATTTTCGTTTCTTCTCGTATCAGATATGCTGGTGTATTAAAATCCAGTCCTAGAGTCCATCTTATATATTTTTCTTGCAACTTTTCTACCTTTTTTTCTTCTCTCCATCCCCATATTTCCGCTGCGTATAATAGGATGCTTTCCACTAGGCTCTTGAACATTTTCATTCTCCTGTCTACACTCTCTCTGAATTTCCTCTGTCCAATGCTCCATACTTGTGCCATTGCTATCGCCGCCTTCTTGACTGTTTCTTTTATATGCGTTTCCAGTCCTCCGTTTTTCTGGAAGTAAAACCCTAGATATTTAAATTCCTTGACTTCTTCCAGTCTTTCTTCGTTCCATCTCCATTCTCCTTCTTCTTCCTACCCCTTCCTTTTTTGAAGATCATAACTTTGGATTTTTCAGCGTTAAGTGTCAATTTTTTCTTTTCTAAATACTTTCGGAATCTACTTATCATCTCCTTAAGTTCCTCTGGACTTCTGGCTAACAGCACTATGTCGTCTGCGTAGGCGAGTGTCCATATTTTTTCTCTTCCTATCACTATCCCTCCTGCTTGCCCTTTCCTCATCCTTTCTTCCAGATCCGCCATATAAAGCGCGAAGAGCGTTGGACTCAGGGGGCATCCTTGCCTTACTCCTTTGGTTGTCCAAAATCTGCTCGTTGTATGACCGTTTACTCTGACGACGTTTCTCGTTTCCTGATAAATCTCACCTATTTTTTTCCTGATCTTCTGGCTGATTCCTGTTCTCTCCATTATCTTATTCAGCTCTTCTCTGTCCACCTTGTCAAATGCGGCGCTTAAATCCGCGAAGAAGGCGTAGATTTTTCCTCCCTTATTGACTAATTCTCTGTTTGTGATGTAGTTCAGAATAAAAATGTTATCTATCGTGCTTCTACCTCGTCTGAATCCTGCCTGCGTTTCTGGGATGATGTTCTTGTCTTCTATTTCGGCCTTCAGTCTTTCTTCGAGTACCATTGCGTATATCTTGTACGCCGAGTTGAGCAGCGTTATTCCTCTATAATTTTTTAAATTTTCCTTATCTCCTTTTTTGAAGATAGGGGCGATCACTCCTTCTTTCCATCTTTCCGGCAGCCCCTTTCCTTTCCATACCCTGTTTATAATTTCTTTTAACCTATGTATTACCTTCCTGCTTCCATTTATCCATACTTCATTTTCCAGTCCATCTTCTCCTGGGGCTTTCTTGTTCTTTAGTTTAGCTATCTGTCTTCGTATTTCCGCTCCAGTTATCTCGTCTTCGTTCTCTTCTGATTCTGTGGTCTCCTTTACCCCGCCGTTGCTATATCCTGGTAATTCTGTTCCTTCTAAAAGCTGCATAAAGTAGGCCTTCTATTTGTCCGACTCGATCTTTTTTGTAATTTCTGTTCTTTTCTTTCTGCCTCTAATAATGTATTTCCACGCTTGATTTTCGTTGGTGATTTGCTGTATTTCTTGATCTTCTCTTTCTTGCCATCTTGTTTTCTTCTCTTTGCATTTGTTCTTGTACTCTTTCTTCTTTTTCTCGTAGTTTTCTTTGCTGTCTTCTCCCTTCCTCCATTGCCTTAATGCCCTTCTTGCTACTCTTTTGAACTCCGTGCACTCCTTATCCCACCATATGTTAGTTCCTATCCTCCATTTCCTCACCTTGATTGTTTTCTTACTTACTGCTTTGTTTAATTCTCCTATCAGCTCTTCTACCGTCTCGTCTATTCCCTGTGCCGTGAAGGATATTTCTTCTGTTTTTTCTGCGAAGTTTCTCTTGCCCTCTTCTGTCCATATTCTTCTTTCTACGCTTGTCTCTTCTTGTTCGACGTCTGGATTCGCACCATTTTCAGTGGAATAAATGTCTATTCTGATCGGCAGGTGGTCTGATTCAATTCTCTCCTCCACCGCAAAGTCCACTATGTCTTCTCTAGCTTCTGCATTAACTATTCCATAATCTATTACCGAGTTGCCACACGCACCTATATACGTCCATTCTCCTGCCTCGTCTCCTTTCATATTTCCGTTTAGTATACTCCATCCTTCTTCTTCTATCAATTCCAACATTGTTCTTCCTTCTGCATTTTTTATCTTGTCCCTTGATTTCCTTCTGATTTCCCTGTTACTGTTTTCCCAATTTATTGCGCCCTCGTCTCCTATTCTTGCGTTGAAATCTCCGCCAATCAATACTCTTCTGTTCTCTGGACTGTGAATTATCTGCCGTAAGTCTTTTACTGTTTCTTTTATGTCTCTGCTGTATACTGTTAGAATTCTCCACTCTGTGTTGTTTAAAATAACTCTTCTTTCTTGAATGTCTTCCCGCTCGTTTGTTGTTTCTTCTTCCTTGACACCTCTTCTTATCCCTGTTATTATTCCTCCCCTTGCTCTTCCCTTGGTTCTTTCTCGTTTGGCTGCAGTACTTTTCCATATGAATTTGTCCGGTAATTTGTCTTTTAATTTCTCCCATTGTTTTTCGTCGACCCATGTTTCCGTTAGCCCTATGGCGTCGTAGTTCTCTATGTGCTTCCAAAATTGCCTGTCCTTGTTAAACAGTCCCGCGACGTTCCAGAAGCCTGCCACGAAGGTTTTCCCTCTCTTCTCTCCCTCGTTTGGAAGTTTTGTAACCTCTCGATAGGTGGCATCTGGTGAGTTTTCATTCGTTGCCTGGTTTTTTCTGAAAGTCGTAGCCTTAATCTCTATTTGTTTTTCTTTGCCGTCTTTACCTTCATTTATATTACTTTCGGCTGTTATTGTTTTATAGGTTTGCAGGGTTTTGTCTGTACTGAAAACTCTCTCTCAATCCTTCCTCTTCCCTCCATATAAAAGTCCTTTCGTTTACCATTAGTTTCTTGTATCCTATCTTTACTTGCTCTCCTTGCTCTCTCTTCTTTTTCGCGATTTCTACTATCTCTCTTTGCACGTCTCTTTCTTTCTTTGTTAGGTCGTTGTCAATGTACAGTTTCTTACCTTTCAGCTTACTTTTCTTTGCTAGCACATCTTTTTTCTGTTGCCAATTTTTTAATTTCGCTATTAGCATTCTTCCTCGCTGCTCCTTTCTTATCCAATACGCATCCTCCACTTCCACCTCTACCTGCAATTCGCGTCTCATTATTTGTTCTATCTCTTCCTTGGGTGAGCCTTCTCTCGGTAAGTCCTCTTCTTTCACAATAATATTGTTCTTTCTTTCTCTTCTCTCTCTTGCCTCCTCCCTCTCTTCCAACTGTATCATTCTTGTCATTTTCTTCTCTAATTGTTCTTCTTTGATCTCCATTTCCTTCAGTCTGTTTTCCATTGTCCTTTTTTTCCTTCTCCCACTCCTCTTGTTTCTTTTTCCATTCTTCTCTTAAGTCTTGTATTTCTGATCTTATTGCCTTGTTTTCTTTTTTTATCTCTTCTGTATCTTTCTTAATTGTGAGCATGATTTCCGTTAATTTGTCTAGTTTATCCATGTCTACCCCTTTTTCGTTTTCTATATTCATCTCCTCTTGCGTCCTTTCTGCTCCTGATGTTATTCCTGTTCTCTTATTTGGAGGTGATCTGCCCACTGTTCTTGATTTTTCAAACTTTTCAAGTAGTTCCTTCTCTGTTCTTATCTTATCTTCCTCTTCTTCCCTCTTCCTCTTAAACGATTCAATAATCGATTCACTGTTAGTCCTTTGCCTTCCAAGATGTATTGCGTTGATCGGCCTTCCTTTCTTTTTTGACTCCTTTTGCCTTTCCGTGCCTTCTCCTGTATTGCTCATTAATAGGTCTCTGTCTTTGACCGCTCGGTGGCTCCCCTTTCACTGTTCGCTTTATAGTCGCAGCTTGAGTCTCTCACCTCTCTATATCAGAGGCACCCCTGGGCCGTTAGTGTTCGCTTTTTAGTAGGTTTGCGAACCCGGCAACTGGTTTCCCTTTTTGTTCCCTAACCTCCAAGGTTTCTCAGCATAAGAAACTCCAGAAAAGCGTCTTCCCTGCGATTCCTCTGCTGCTTCCTTCTATCTCCAACTAAAATTGCAATTTTGCGCTTGCAGAAAACCTGTAACAAACTCGCCCCAAGGCGATACAGCGGCAGATAAGTTCGGAAATAAGCAGACGCGCTCGGCAGACGTGCTTCTGTTTACTTACTCTCGGACGATCCCCCTACTATCTTTTACAACAAGTTGTAGATTTTAGCACAGTCTGATGTAAAAATGTCGAACATGTCGCATATTTAGTATGTTTATCCAGCGAGAAGGCTGATGTCGAATCGACGTCGATTCACCGGATACTCATCGACATCAAAATTAACATAAAAAATCAGTTGATTTCAATCAAATTGTTTTAGCATTGTGAATTAATGGCTTAATTGTTTCTAAGTTACCTGTGTTCAAAACTCTAAAAATTTTATCTAAAATTAAGAGACTATGGCTGATATTCATAGTCGGATCTTATTTCAAGACCATCTTATAAGTTATATCTTAAGACGCTAATATGATTGGTATGCGATTGGTTCATGTCTTTTTAAATTGAACTTAAGACGGTCTTGAACAATATAAGAACCGACTATGAATATCGGCCTGTCACCATATGAGAGTATGCATAGTCATCGGTTCGATATCGATCGACATTGAATCGATGACTATCTGCATACTATATGGTGATAGTCTCTTAATTTTAGATAAAATTTTTAGAGTTTTGAACACAAGTAACTTAGAAAGAAGCAAATTGATGCCAAAACAATTTGATTGAAATTGGCTGAGTTTCGATGTCAAATTCGATGTCGATAAGTCATCGATTTGATATCGAATCGATGACCGACATCAATTTTGTAAGAAATATATAATCTCTACTATTATATAAAGGGGAAAAGTTTGTACTGTTGTTCGGGGTAATCTTAGAAACTATTGGACCGATTTTGAAAGTATTATATATGAAGTAGGGATAGAATTTCCCGGGTAGTGCTATAGGGTGTATAGTTCTTCGTTACCAAATTTTTTGGAAACCGGTTTTTCTAATTTCTTCAATTTTTCAAGAAATAATTGACCGAATTTTAAAGAATTGCATATAAAACAAGGGTAGAATTTCCCGGGGAGTGCCATAAAGTGTATAATTTTTCGTTACCGATTTTTTTTGAAACCGGTATCCGAAATTTTTCCAATTTTTCGGGAAATAATTGACCGAATCTTAAAGAATTGTATATAAAACAGGGGTAGAATTTTCCGGGGAGTGCTATAAACTGTATAGTTTTTCGTTATTGATCTTTATTGGAACCGGTATCTGAAATTTTTCCAATTTTTCGGGAAATAATTGACCGAATTTTAAAGAATTGTATATAAAACAGGGGTAGAATTTCCTAATAAAGGGTTACCGATTTCAGTCTAAAAAAATCTATGTAATTGTTTTGATTTCTGCAAATTTTGCGATATTAAGCTAATTTTTTTTTATGGATAGAATATTATTATATTGAATTTGGTGAAAATCGGTAATTACCGATTTTATTCCTTGGTTTTTTAATTGAAAAATCGAGGTTCTGTGTACATCGCGAGCAAGCAATCCCAAAATTCCCGAAAAAACGCCTGGGTAAACCAAGGGATGTTGTCGCTGATCGGTAAGTAAAATATCGGAAAAGCGGAAATGACTCAATAGTGTGAAACTCGAGTAGAAAAAGACCGGTTACGACATGTTTAATCCACGAAAACATTTATGCGGTCCGATTTGAAATTAGAGGCATTTATAGTTATGACTCAAATTACGAATATCAATTTTATCCGAGTGTAATAATTGGAAAAATGGATGCAATATGTGATCATTGTCAAGTAAAAAAGTTTAAAACTTAAGCACCTAGAATGTGTTATTCATGCAGAAAAGTTAAACTACCGTCTTTAAATCAACCACCCGACACACTCCTTATGTTTATCCACAATAAAGCGGGGAGCACACACTTCTGCACAACGCATAATGCGTAAGCATAAGAAAACTGATTGGTCTATTTCCTTATGCACATGTGTATGGACCAATCAATTTTCTTATGCTTACACATTATGCGTTGTGCAGAAGTGTGTGCTCCCCGCTTAAAGATATTGAAACACAAATAAAGTTGTTTAAAAAAAAAACGACTCCCGGGCGAAGCCCGGGTAACCAGCTAGTATATATATATATATAATGAACCGGACTTTATTAAGAGCTAACACCTTCCGTACGTCTGCTAACAATAAGTGCAACATATATAGACAATACGAAACGTCTTCATCAATCAATGTAGCACAGTGCGGAAGGTGACTGACTCAAGAGCCAGGGGTTTCAGGTTTAAATCCAGAGAGTGGTAAGCAAATTTTTTAAGTACAATATAAATTTATTTAATTAAGCTTGCACGTAATCAAGATTTTCAGCAATAAAATAATGTTCAACGAGAGAAGTAAATTTTATTTTTTATTTTGTTTGTAGTATATCCAAAAAGTAGTAGTTATTCATGAAAATTTCTACGTAAATTTATGAAAAATTACAAACATGGCCCAAATCGCGTACTTTTGATGTAAAAATTACGTAAAAATAGCGTAAAAAGTTGTAATTATATTATAAGAAATTGTAGTTTTCGCATAATTTTTGCGTGAAAATTTGTAAAATTATTTCCACCAGGGAAGAGTTATTTAAGTTTAAAGTTGATAAAATTAACATTATTCTTTATAGAGAATCGACATTTTTGCTGTAAATATAAATAAAATATAATGTTTTTTTATGTGTAAAACATACATCCCCAATCAGCAGACAATGTTTTTTAAATGTGTTTTTAATATTTATTTTTTATTAATTATACATTTGTACAATTTATTGTAAAAATAATATTTATTTAACGTTTATTAAATATTTATTTCACATTGATTATTTATTTGAAGTAATAATTTAGAAAAAATATTTATTAAACGTTTATTTAACGTTTATTTAATATTTGTTTTACATTAGTAAGTTATTTGCAATAATAAGTTAAAAAAACATTTATTTAACATTTATTCGGCATTAATTTAATATTTATTTTATATTAATTATTCATTTGCAATAATGATTTAAAAAAACATTTATTTAATATTTATTCGACATTAATTTAATATTTATGTTACATTAATTATTTATTTGCAATAATGATTAAAAAAAACGTTTATTTAACATTTATTCGATATTAATTTAATATTTATGTTACATTAATTTATTTATTTGCAATAATGATTAAAAAAAAACGTTTATTTAACATTTATTCGATATTAATTTAATATTTATTTTACATTACTTATTCATTTGCAATAATAATTTTAAAAAACATTTGTATAATATTTATTCGACATTAATTTAATATTTATTTTACATTACTCATTCATTTGCAATAATAATATAATTTGAAAAAACATTTATTTAATATTTATTCGACATTAATTTAATATTTATTTTACATTACTCATTTATTTGCAATAATGATTTGAAAAAACATTTATTTAATATTTATTCAACATTAATTTAATAATTATTTTACATTACTCATTTATTTGCAATAATGATTTGAAAAAACATTTATTTAATATTTATTCGATATTATTTTAATTCTACGAGTGGGTGTTGGCCACCCAGACAAATTCAGGCCCGATATTTTTAAGATAGGTTTTAATAATCAGTGTCCTTCCACCTAGGATCCCTATGTTTGAGTCCTTCTCTCGAAGATGCGTACAGAAAGGCTTTAAGCCATGTCAGTTATGTTTGATAAACATTCGAAAGTTATTATAGATTGTGACCACCCGGGATGTGACCTCAATCGGTGTATACTTCTTATCGCGACCAAAAATTACAACATTTTTGTTTATCAAGCACATTTCGGGTTCTGCATATTTTATTTGAAACACCTTTTTAATATGTTTCATAAATTTTTATGTGCACATAATTAAATTGAAAATATGAGACTGAAATCTATCTGGGTGCCGATCATCCTGTGTGGTCAAGGCGTATTAAAAAAAGAGGTGTGGCCTCTTGGGAGGGTTAATATTTATATTTTACATTAATTATTTATTTGCAATAATGAATTAAAAAAACATTTATTTAACATTTATTCAACATTATTTTAATATTTATTTTACATTAACTATTTATTTGCCATAATGATTTGAAAAAACATTTATTTAACATTTATTTGACATTATTTTAATATTTAATTTTACATTAATTATTTATTTGCAATAATGATTTAAAGAAACATTTACTTAACATTTATTTAATATTAATTAAATATTTACTTCAAATATTATTTTATATTTATTATTTCATTATAAGAGATGTTTTATTATTTTTCTCCCGCTCGGTACCTGCAATACCGGCAGTTCGCGGCAACGCCGCTGGGCGTCGCATCGCCAGTGCAGTCTCTCGAGTTCAAGATTCTGCACCGACTTGTATAAGAGAAGACTCCCTACGAGACCAAGGCAGATCTTCCCGGCGCTAGTCGTTAAGGCTGAACGCGCGAGTACACTAAAGCCTACCCTACGGCGCGAGTCGCTTAAGATGTTGTTTTTCAAATATTAAAAAAACTTTTCTAATGTGAAAGAAATATTTAAGTATTCAAATCTTAAATTAACGTTTTTCAAACGTTAAAAAAACATTTTAGAATATGTCAAAATAGATGTTTTTGTAACATAAAAAAAAACACTTTCTCAAACCTTAAAATAAACTTTTTCAAACATTAAAAAAATGTCCTTTTAAACGTTAAAATAAACGTTTTTTTAACATTAAAAAAACACTTTCTTAAACGTTAAAATAAACGTTTTTAAACATTAAAAAAATGTTTTTTTAAATGGTAAAATAAATATTTTTTAAATAAAAAAAGGTGTGTTAACCCATGATTTTTAACATTTTGCTTCCTCATAGAGGAAGCTTTGTTTTCGTAAATTCGTATATGAACCTTTGATTGCGTATAAAGTTGGCTCTAATCAACCAAATTTAAAAGAATTATATATAAAATAGGGGTAGAAGAAACCAAAGAAAAGATGGTTTTTTGAGTTTTTAATATCAATATGTTCAGACTGTTTTAAAACGTCGAAATATTGCATTAAAAAAAATGTCGGTATGTGTGTATGCCTGTGCCAAATTTACAGAAATTTCTATAACTCCAGAACTGATCAACCAAATCTTAACGAATTATATATGAAATAGGGGTAGAAAAGACTGAAAAATATAATAGAATTAATAAAAATTGTTAATAATAAAGGGGTTACCGAATTCTGTTAAAAAAAAAATAACTAAGTTTACCGAAATTTCTATAACTCCAGAACTAATTAACCAAATCTTAACGAATTATATATGAAATAGGGGTATAAAAGACTGAAGAATATAATAGAATTAATAAATTTTGTTAATAATAAAGGCGTTACCGATTTCTGTTAAAAAAACAGCCAAACTTACTAAAATTTCTATAACTTAAGAATTGATTAACCAAATTTTAAAGAATTATATATAAAATAGGGGTAAAAAAACTAAAGAATATAATAGAATTAATAAAAATTGTTAATAATAAAAGGGTTACCGATTTCTGTTAAAACAAAAACAGCCAAACTTACTAAAATTTCTATAACTCAAGAATTGATTAACCAAATTTTAAAGAATTATATGTAAAATAGGGGTAAAAAAAACTGAAGGATATAATAGAATTAATAAAAATTGTTAATAATAAAAGGGTTACCGATTTCTATCAAAAAGAATCTACAAGATTGCTCTAATTTCCACAAATTTTGAGATATCGAGCTTAATTTTTTAAGAATGTTTTAAAAAATGTTTTCCAAATGTCTTTAAAAATATTTTTAAAAACATTTCTTTGCTGATTGGGTCATTGATATTGTATTTTAAGGTTCAAAATTTTTTGCAACGAAACAATTTTTTTAATTATTTTTTATTTATTTAAATAACAAAAAATCATACTCAAACTGTTAACGGTATATAATCCCTTCTAACATATAAAAACTTTTGAGTTATTTGACATACATGCAAAGTCTTCTTTTATTGAAAGTTTAACTTTTAGCAAGGACTGTACGACCCATACATCCTTAAATACGATACTTTCCAAAAAATAGTGTTTCACATTTTTCAATTATAGAATTAATTATATTAAGATGTGCTATAATTTTCAATTATAGAATTAATTATATTAAGATGTGCTATAATTTTTTAGTTTTAAGATATCTTATGCAAAGCATAATATATCAATTCAAATTAATATATCCTAAAGGATATCCTTCAGAAGATCTCGTAAGATATCTTATGCAAAGCCAACGGATATGGCAAAATATTTAGATATCGTGATCGAGATTATAATAGGATATCTCACGATATCCTCAGGATACAGTGTGCTGTGTGGGCAAGCGCGTACCGCGAGTCAACGTATCGATAGTATAATTATTAACCCGCAAGTCAGGGTAGTGAAATAATTGATTCAAGCGTAACTACGAGAAATCTGTTTTATTAAACGCCTTTGCAACCACTATCTCGCGAGTGTTGTCTTCTCTACCTCCCAATCTGCGGATCCAAAGAACCCGGTGCCGGTTCGCTTCGCACGGGCTCAAAATCTATTCTCCTCTCCCCAATCACCCATTAATTAAAAATACCAATAGAACCCCATGAAACCTCCAATTTTCAACCCTATAGTAGCCATCCCCATAAAATTAGTAATCTTTTGGTATCAGTTTTATCAAGATCATCAACAAAAAATTAGAAAAATTTTCCCAGTAAGCAAGGAACATTAAAATAACGTTTAAAAATATTGACTTTATGTGTATTTTTTAAACGTTTTTTAATAATATTATACACATATTTGAAAAATATTATTTCGTAATATGATTTTTCTGAATGTTGTTAAAATATTTTAAAAACGTTACAGAAAATATTTTTCAAATGTTACTCTGACATTTATTTGAGATTAATGCAACAGTTCAAAATTCCTTGTAATTTGGACTTGGAAATAACGTTGGTAGTATATTAATTTTCTGTTGTTAGAATGTTATTGTTTTATATTGTGCCCAAAACGCTCATCGCGACAGCCATGATGCGTGTACATTTACGTACGATGTGAGTGCGTATACACGCGTGTGGATCGAGCAGTGCGGAGTGCTCTTTTTTTACAGTACATTTATATATAAGTAAGTAACTATTATATTCTAAAAGTTGTATATTAATAATAAGAACTCAATTAACCATATGTGCTATGAATAGTAGCTGATATGATGATCTATAACCTATAATTTAGGTTAACTACAAATAACGTTCTTTGGGTATCGGTAGAAACTATATAATGGAATTATTTGCTATTTTCTTGCAATTTACTGCCGATTATTTTCAGCTGTTTGAGTGCATCGAGATCATGAGCAAACGCATGCTTGTCGCGACAGCCAATCGGAAGCAGTAATAGTTCTGGAGACTGTAGTCGCATTATCTTACATAGACGTATGATGCGTGAGTGTGTCATATATACGTACGTTTGTGCTTGTGCTGTCGAGCGCTTTTAATTGTATACAACATTTTTATATGGGTAAGTAATTATATTATATTCTAAATCTTGCATATTAATGATAAGAACTCTGCAATTATCTAATGTGCTGTAAATAGGTAGCTGGTGATTCAAGATCTATTTTTCGACCTATAAGAGAGAGATTTGCAGAAGAAAAGAAATATACCAAAGTATTAATAATGATCAAACATATTCTTGATGTACTCGGGCCGCGAAGCTGAGCAATATTCTAAGGAAAGTATTGTACAAGATACAAAGATTGGACAATATCTCATCTCTTTATCTTCCATTGACAATTTAAAGATATGCTAAAAACTGATCAAGAAGCTTTCATGCAAGTTGTAAGTAAAGCTGCTTATCACAATTATAATTAATTCTATAAACATTTACAAATAACATTTCTGGTTAGTATCCCAGTAAGCAAGGAACATTAAATTTACGTTTAGAAATATTGATTTTATGTGTATTTTTTAAACGTTTTTTAATAATATTTTACACATATTTGAAAAATATTATTTCGTAATATGATTTTTCTGAATGTTGTTAAAATATTTTAAAAACGTTACAGAAAATATTTTTCAAATGTTACTCTGACATTTATTTGAGATCAATGCAACAGTTCAAAATTCCTTGTAATTTGGACTTGGAAATAACGTTGGTAGTATATTAATTTTCTGTTGTTAGAATGTTATTGTTTCATATTGTGCGCAACGCTCATCGCGACAGACAACAGCCATGATGCGTACATTATCCTACGTACGATGCGTGAGTGCGTATACACGCGTGTGGATCGGGCAGTGCGGAGTGCTCTTTATTTACAGTATATTTATATATAAGTAAGTAACTATTATATTCTAAAAGTTGTATATTAATAATAAGAACTCAATTAACCATACGTGCTATGAATAGTAGCTGATATGATGATCTATAACCTATAATTTAGGTTAACTACAAATAACGTTCTTTGGGTATCGGTAGAAGCTATATAGTGGAATTATTTGCTATTTTCTTGCAATTTACTGCCGATTATTTTCAGCTGTTTGAGCGCGTCGAGATCATGAGCAGACGCACGCTTGTCGCAACAGCCAATCGGAAGCAGTAATAGTTCTGGAGACTGTAGTCGCATTATCTTACATATACGTATGATGCGTGAGTGTGTCATATATATGTATACGTTTGTGCTTGTGCTGTCGAGCACTTTTAATTGTATACAACATTTTTATATGGGTAATTATTATATTCTAAAACTTGCATATTAATGATAAGAACCCAATTATCTATATGTGCTGTAAATAGGTAGCTGGTGATTCAAGATCTATTTTTCGACCTATATAAGAGAGAGATTTGCAGAAGAAAAGAAATATACCAAAGTATTAAGGATCGAACATATTTTTGATGTACTCGGACCGCGAGGCTGAACAATATTCTGAGGAAAGTATTATACAAGATACAAAGATTGGACAATATCTCCCCTTATCTTCCATTGACAATTTGAAGATATGCTAAAAACTGATCCAGAAGCTTTCATGCAAGTTGTAAGTAAAGCTGCTTATCACAATTATAATTAATTCTATAAACATTTACAAATAACATTTCGGGTTAGTAGTTACATAATCGTAGTAGATATAAATTTACACAATAAAATCAGACTTTAAAAATTTAAGAATTAAGAAAAGACTGTAAGAGATCTCCTCTCCCTCTCCCTCTCTCTCCCTCTTTCTCCCTTTCTCTCCAAGAGTAGTAAATATAATATTTGTAATTTAGAGTCGACAAAGAGATCACCAGTAGGCCTATTCTGTAACTCTTAACGACAGTTTCGTTATCGTTATATTGGCGTTGCGCAGCTTTTTTACCATATATAATATCTGCGCAACGCAAATATAACGATAACGAAACTGTCGTTAAGAGTTACAGAATAGACCCACAGGACTTGTAATTTTTACCGATTTTTTGGTATTATTTTCAATGTAGTGCTTATAGCAAAGATAGTAATTGCGCATTATCTGTATCTACTATGTTTATAGTGATTTTGATTGTGGCGTAACATACGCATATATTTTTTGTTTATGACACAATTTATTAGATGAAAAAATAGATGAAAACTCTAAAAGTGTCAGTAACATACAGACAAAATCATCCAAACGTCATATCAAATAAGTACTAACGCATTCACACTACATTGTTCAAGTCTTTTATGCATATAGATATTCTATATATAAATGTGTGTTGCTTTGTTTTACCATATTTAGCAGAAAGATTAAGTATTTATATATAAAAATCTTCTTGCAAACTTTTCGTATATTTTTAAGCTTTTAAATTTAATGGAAATGGTACAGTAATATTTTTTTACAATTTTCTTTAACGGACCAAACATACTGATAATATATAAAAGTTGTACAATTTTTGTAACAGATAAATATTTACATTGACAGCTCGAGATCTTTACTTTGAAATTTTTTAATCATTTTTGTGATATATTGAGCAAATGCTCTAATTGATTTACACCTATTTTTATTATGTAAAAGCATTTGTAATTCTATGCAACCAATGCGATATATGTAAATTTTCTAAAAGAAGGTAGAATTTTGTCGGTAAAGTTTTCAAATATGGTGTCCTTCAAAAATCAAAATGTATTTGTATTAATCTCTATAATGTATTCAACTGTATGTTTTATGTATAAAACGATCAAATAGAATCTTGAAGAGGAGCACCCAATGGGTCTAAAACCAAAAATGGTTACTCTGACTCTTTTTACAAACTTATATCTATAATATATGTCCTTTAATGTGTTCTATAATATCCCATAATATGTGTTATTATATTTTAAAAGTCTTCTGAATTATTTTCCTTGCAATTTATAATAATAAACTGCATTATATAGAATTACAAGTATAAATTTTTCAGGTGAACAAGGTTATGTTAATTGGAGGGAAACATGAAAAGGATTTTATTAGAAGAAGTTTGAGTGCTACATTTTCTGATGACTTAGCCTCCATGTGTTTATGGACTGGCCAAAAAAATAATTATAAAATTGGAGATACGCAATTCTGAGCATTAAAAGTAAGTAATTTTTTAAGAGATGTATATATTACTTGCAGTATTAAATGCTATGTTTTATGTCTCAGAATTTATTAAAATTGTCTCCTATTTTTTTGTGGCAATCATCGTTAAAAAGCAGGACACACATACACGTTAAAAATTCTTACAAAATAAAAGAAAAATATATATATCCATAAACTAATACTTTTGATCGATTTAGTATATATGTAAACTATTCCGGAAACTTTTGTGTTATTTCAATAATTATCATAAGTTTTAATTGCCGTTAAATTAACATTATTTATTTCTTTCATCTAACAATAAACTGTATTGAATTTTTCTTATTCCAGAAGCTTTTAGAGCAATATTCCCTCGGAATACAGAAAAAGATTTTGAACACTTTGTAATGGAGTGGTTCAGATTCGCAAACGTCCGTAAGGAAAGAAAAAAACATTAAAAAGGTAATGTAATGTATTTTGGTATATACTCTCTATAAAATAAAATTATTATAGTTTGCCGCGTTATAATTTATAAGTAGCTTTTTCACTAATTTAATTCTACTTTTATTTTTCAGGAAGTGATAAATATATTATCTTACTTGCGTGGCTCCGCGCGAGTGATTATTATAGTAACAAAAGGGTCTTAGGTTTGATCTCGACTCAGTCTGCATCCCGCATATACAGTCCTCGTTTAACTTGTTTCCCTGTAAGGGGTGATTAAGAGGAAGTAAATGGTTTAAGGATTGAAAGACCTGTATGTGGTTTAATAATCCGTTTTAGAAAGTTTGTAGAATGAAAAAAATACATAGGTCTAGGCAATAGTAAAAAGAAAATTTTTATACATTAGAAATAGTGATTTGTGCTATATGATCTAAAAGGATAAGGTCGAAGGCACTAACACCCTCATTCGAGGGGACACATTTCAAATAAAAAAGGAAGATTTTGATAAAATTATTTGGTTTGACATTTTTTCTCAATATTACGTTTAGTTTGTATTCAAGGATCAACGACGAAGATGTGGAACCACATCTGATCTTGCCTTAAAATGCATTTTTTCCTGGATTTGAGACAAAAATCTGATTTTTTTATTTGAAAGATGAGTTTTATCCCAAAACCTTCCGCTAGGATCAGTGATCTTCACCAAAGATATTATTGTAATAAACTGAAAACTGTAATATATGGTATATATTATTTTTATATAAATAAAACTTTTTTATGATAATTAGTGAATTATTCCCTAATACAGATTAGTATATAACAGGCCTGGGCAACTTCGAACTCCGGAGTCACGACACTCCCCTACTTTCCGTAGATAGAAAAGAAGTGTCGTGGTTCTGGAGCTCAAAGTTGTCCTAGCCTGGTCTATAAAAGCAATCTAAATATTAATTAGACAATAAATATTGAGATATTTTATTACTATTGCATATTTATTGAAAACATGTTGCCTGTAATAGAAATAAAACATCAATAAGAACTTTAAATAAATGTTAGAATTAATATTACGGTAATCTTAATATAATATTGTAATAAAGTTGATAGTACGTTTAAATTTTTATGTCAAAAACATTACAGGAATGATAGAAAAACCTTAGCGCAATGTTATTTGCAACGTTATGGCACTCCCATTTCAACATTACTGAAATTTCGGAATCGTGGTCAAAGTATGTTTATAATGATGTTCTATACAACATTAAGAACTACATATTTAACAACATTACAAGTTATAGAATATCGTTGCAATAACATTGTAATAATGATTTTTTGCTTACTGGGATAATAGTTACATAATCGTAGTAGATATAAATTTACACAATAAAATCAGACTTTAAAAATTTAAGAATTAAGAGAAAAGACTGTAAGAGATATCTCCTCTCCCTCCCTCTCTCTCTCCCTCTTTCTCCTTTTTTCTCCAAGAGTAGTATATATAATATTTGCAATTTAGAGTCGTAAGAGATCACCAGGACTTGTAATTTTTACCGATTTTTTGGTATTATTTTCAATGTAGTGCCTATAGCAAAGATAGTAATTGCGCATTATCTGATGTATCTACTATGTTTATAGTTATTTTGATTGTGGCGTAACATATGCATATATTTTTTGTTTATGATAATTTATTAGATGAAAAAATAGATGAAAAACTCTTAAAAGTATCAGTAACATACAGACAAAATCATCCAAACGTCATATCAAATAAGTACTAACGCATTCATACTACATTGTTCAAGTCTTTTATGCATATATATGGATCTTCTATATATAAATGTGTGTTGCTTTGTTTTACCATATATTTAGCAGAAAGCTTAAGTATTTATATATAAAAATCTTTTTGCAAACTTTTCATATATTTTTAAGCTTTTAAATTTAATGGAAATGGTACAGTAATATTTTTTTACACTTTTCTTTAACGGAGCAAACATACTGATAATATATAAAAGTTGTACAATTTTTGTAACAAATAAATATTTATACACTGACAGCTCGAGATCTTTACTTTGAAATTTTTAAATCATTTTTGTGATGTATTGAGCAAATGCTCTAATTGATTTACACCTATTTTTATTATGTAAAAGCATTTGTAATTCTATGCAACCAATACGATATATGTAAACTTTCTAAAAGAAGGTAGAATTTTGTCGGTAAAGTTTTCAAATATGGTATATCCTTCAAAAATCAGAATGTATTTGTATTAATCTCTATAATGTATTCAACTGTATGTTTTATGTTTAAAATGATCAAATAGAATCTTGAGGAGGAGCACTCAATGCGTCCAAAACCAAAAATGGTTACTCTGACTCTTAATCTTACAAACTTATATCTATAATATATGTCCTTTAATATGTTCTATAATATCCTATAATATGTGTTATTATATTTTAAAAGTCTTCTGAATTATTTTCCTTGCAATTTATAATAATAAACTGCATTATATAGAATTACAAGTATAAATTTTTCAGGTGAACAAGGTTATGTTAATTGGAGGGAAACATAAAAAGAATTTTATTAGAAGAAGTTTGAGGGCTACATTTTCTGATGACTTAGCCTCCATGTGTTCATGGACTGGCCAAAAAAATAATTATAAAATTGGAGATACGCACACACACAATTCTGAGCATTAAAAGTAAGTAATTTTTTAAGAGATGTATATATTACTTGCAGTATTAAATGCTATGTTTTATGTCTCAGAATTTATTAAAATTGTCTCCTATTTTTTTGTAGCAATCATCGTTAAAAAGCAGGACACACATACACGTTAAAAATTCTTACGAAATAAAAGAAAAATATGTATATCCATAAACTAATATTTTTGATCGATTTAGTATATATGTAAACTATTCCGGAAACTTTTGTGTTATTTCAATAATTATCATAAGTTTTAATTGCCGTTAAATTAACATTATTTAATTCTTTCATCTAACAATAAACTACTGAATTTTTCTTATTCCAGAAGCTTTTAGAGCAATATTCCCTCGGAATACAGAAAAAGATTTTGAACACTTTGTAATGGAGTGGTTCAGATTCGCAAACGTCCGTAAGGAAAGAAAAAACATTAAAAAGGTAATGTAATGTATTTCGGTATATACTCTCTATAAAATAAAATTATTATAGTTTGCCGCGTTATAATTTATAAGTAGCTTTTTCACTAATTTAATTCTACTTTTATTTTTCAGGAAGTGATAAATATATTATCTTACTTGCGTGGCTCCGCGCGAGTGATTATTTATAGTAACAAATTTTTTTATTTGAAAGATGAGTTTTATCCCAAAACCTTCCGCTAGGATCAGTGATCTTCACCAAAGATATTATTGTGATAAACTGAAAATTGTAATATATATATATGGTATATATTATTTTTATATAAATAAAACTTTTTTATGATAATTAGTGAATTATTCCCTAATGCAGATTGGTATATAACAGACCTGGGCAACCTACGGCAACTTCGAGCTCCGGAGCCACGACACTCCCCTACTTTCCGTGGATAGAAAAGAAGTGTCGTGGTTCTGGAGCTCAAAGTTGTCCAAGTCTGGTCTATAAAAAAGCAATCTAAATAATAATTAGACAATAAATATTGAGATATTTTATTACTATTGCATATTTATTGAAAACATGTTGCCTGTAATAGAACTAAAACATCAATAAGAACTTTAAATAAATGTTAGAATTAATATTACGGTAATCTTAATATAATATTGTAATAAAGTTGATAGTACGTTTAAATTTTTATCTCAAAAACATTACAGGAATGATAGAAAAACCTTAGCGCAACGTTATGGCACTCCCATTTCAACATTACTGAAATTTCGGAATCGTGGTCAAAGTATGTTCATAATGATGTTCTATACAACATTAAGAACTACATATTTAACAACATTACAAGTTCTAGAATATCGTTGCAATAACATTGTAATAATGGTTTTTTGCTTACTGGGTTGGCACTGGTTTCAAGAAAATTGATCCATTAAGGGGATGCTGGAGCCGTAGCCGAACTCGATCGGCGTCGGTAAAGAAGACCGGCGAACTATATCTGTCCTTGTATAGACAAAGATATAGACAAGGATAGCACGCTACATTGCACGCACACATACGCACGATGCACGTCGACATTATACTTTTATATTACGCTTCCAAATCTTGATTTGGAGGGTTTATCGATGTTTTTCTTGTTGTGCAATTCGGGGGAACTTGTTTTTGCGTTCGTACCAATGGTATATCTCTTATATGAAATACATTTTGTGACGAGCTGACAGCTCGCCGCAACTCGAGACGCCATATTGGGATAAAAGTAGGATAAGGAAATCTGTACTTCCGTAATTTTTTCTCGTTTTCTATATAAAATCAGAGTTCCCCCGAATCATTAATGTATGTACTGCAATTCTGGAGAAGGATTTTTAATTCTGTCAAATTAATACGACGCTACGTGCCGACAAAAAATGCCGGTAAAACAGACGGCTCTAGCATCCCCTTAATAAAAAATTATCCATTATGCATCGTGTCTCGTTCTCAAGATCACTAAAAATCACTAGGTAGTACCGCTTCCAGCGCGTAGAAGTCACCACAATGTTCAGCCAATAAGAAGCGAGCGACGAGAGTCCCTCCTTTGGAGATCCTCTGTCCGCCATCTTCTTGTCATAACGTTTTTTGTGCGTAAAGAGAAACCACGTTTCAGCAAGTGAAATATAATAAATCATTTATTTTGGTTGTAGAAATGGGAAAGAAGTCTAAAAAGAGAGACCGTTTGCCCTCAGTGGAGAGGCTACGGAAGAAGCTAAAAAAAATTCAGGAAAAATTAGTAAGGAAAGATAAAGATACGTCACGGTCGAGCAGCCGAGACCACGATACCTTTTCGTTATCCTCAAAAGAGACAGGTAAGCTAGGAATTGCCCTCTTTTCTAAGAGGCAATCTTATCGGCGGTGAGCTCACACGAGAAGTGAGACAAATTCCGTACGAACTGACTAGGTTATGTAAAGAGCAATGTCCTCTCTTGCGTCAGTAAATTGACAGCGTATATAACCTAGATCTTTTTGCACTTCCAGATACCCCTCGAGACATAGATTTAAATCCTTTGCTCGATGAGGGAGATAAGGAAAATCAAAATTCTAACAATCTGGAAGTGACGGAACTCGAAAAGAACGACGATGACTTTGTCGAGTTAGACGAGGAAACATTAGAAATTCTCGGCGAAGGGCTTGTTAGCAACGAGGAGGAATTTGCATTCCATCCAAAATTGGCGGAGGCGTGGAAGAAGGTCCTCGCTGAGGGTATCGACAAAGAGAGCAAAATCAAGCTCTTCAAAGCGTACCCACGGAAAGGCAACTGTCCTATCGGCACACCAAAATTAAACCCAGAGGTGGAGGCTATCGTGAATGATACAACAAAGAAACGAGACAAATATCTAGCAACCGACCAAGACCTTTGTGGCGCTAGTCTGTCGTCGTTGGGAAAAGCGATCAACATGATTCTAAATGATAAGAAAGCAGAAATCGACAGGAAAGAGCTGCTAATATCCCTGATAGACTCAGGCAGGCTTATGTGCGAGCTATTCAAACTGCTCACCAAAGCAAGGAAGGCTTTTATCTACCCCGGACTCGACAAAAAAGCCAAAGCACTTCTCGAGAAAGCGGAGACGGATGAGTTTCTGTTTGGCGCAACGTTGTCTCAGAGAGTAAAAACAGCCAAGTCAGTGGAGAAGGTAGGCCTGTCTTTAAAGACGCAAACAGCGGAGAAAAAGCCGCCCTTCAAACCTCGTGCGGGGTTAAACTGGAGGGGCCCGCCTGCGAAGCCCTTCAACCAGTCACAGGCGGGCTACAATCGCAAGACACCTCAGAGGACGTACCAGCAGAACAGAGGCTACGAGAAACAGCGACAAACACCGGCGCAAACACAAACTCAGCAGCCGACTGCACAGCCGAATCCTGCGGCAATGTCGAAGTAGAGGTTAGGATAGCAGGACGATTAAGACACTTCTGGAAAGCTTGGGCTAAAATCACGTCAGATAAATTCGTTTTGAATAGCATATCCGGATATAAAATCAAATTTGACGAACCACCGGTTCAATTAAGAGTAGCCAGAAATACTTCTTTAAATCCTAAAGACGAACCTCATTTACAACAGGTAATAGATAATTTGCTCAAAATAGGAGCAATTCAAAAGTGCGTTCCATCCGAATCTCAGATTTTGTCTTCGTATTTTTTGGTCCAGAAATCAAATGGCAAATTTAGATTTGTATTAAATTTAAAAGACCTAAATAACTTTATCAAAACGGATCACTTAAAAATGGAGGACATTCGTACGGTATTAAAATTAGTAACAAAGGGGTGTTTCATGGCTACCCTGGACCTCCAGGATGCGTATTTCCTTATTCCAATAGATGAGAATAGCCGAAAATATCTACGTTTCATATGGAAGGATCAGGTGCTCGAATTTGTGTGTCTTCCCTTCGGCCTAAATACGGCTCCGTGGCTGTATACGAAAATCATGAAACCAGTAACAGTCCTTTTGAGAGAAAAGGGACTGAAGTCAGTAGTGTATTTAGATGATTGGTGGTGTCGGGGAAGAAATGTCATAGAATGCTTAAAAAATATTGAGACAACGCAGCAGGTCCTTAAGTCCTTGGGTTTTTTGATTAACGAAAGCAAAAGTAACTTAATTCCGAGCACTAGATGCCAATTTCTTGGCTTTATTGTAGACTCTGATCGCATGACTCTCGAGCTTCCAGAAAAGAAAAAGCAATCGATTTTATCATTAATCAAAAAATTCAAATCTTTACAGTCTTGCACCATTCGGGAATTTGCTCAATTTGTAGGCAACATCACGGCAGCCTGTCCGGCTGTTCAGTATGGCTGGATTTATTCCAAGGAATTCGAACGTCAGAAGTATTTAGCGCTATTGGAAAGCAAAGGAAATTACGATGCAAAAATGAGTTTGTCCGCAATACTGAATCCGGACTTTGATTGGTGGGAGTCACGCATCTCCGATGCTTTCAACCCAATCAGACAACAGGAATATGCACTAGAAATATTTTCAGATGCGTCATTAACTGGCTGGGGCGCTGCATGCAATGGCGAAACTACGTATGGAGCTTGGGATGAGTTAGAGCGAAAAAAGCATATTAACTACTTAGAACTGGTAGCAGCCTTCTACGCGTTACAATGCTTTGCAGCGAGCAGATACGATTGCGAAATATTGCTAAGAATTGATAATACTACAGCGGTAGAGTACATCAATCGAATGGGAGGGATCCAGTATCCACACCTCAACGGTATAACCAGAAAAATCTGGCAATGGTGCGAACAACGCAGCCTATGGATCACAGCATCATACATATCATCGAAAGAGAATGCTGAGGCTGATCAAGGATCCAGAACTATTAATATCGATACGGAGTGGGAGTTGGCGCATTGGGCCTTCCAAGCCGTAGTACGTAGATTTGGTGTACCAGAAATCGATTTGTTCGCAGCAAGAAACAACAAAAAATGCGAAAAATTTTGTTCATGGCATCGGGATCCCGAGGCTGTCTGTGTGGATGCCTTCACGATCAAGTGGACGAAGCTTAAATTCTATGCATTTCCCCCGTTCGCGTTAATACTAAGAATAATAAGAAAGATACAGATAGACCAAGCTCAGGGTGTCTTAATCGTACCTTACTGGAAGTCACAGCCCTGGTTTCCATTATGGAAATCAATGTTAATATCACAGCCGTTATATTTTGAGCCTAATCAAAATTTATTACTATCTGCTTGTAGGAAAATCCACCATCCGTTAGCGGGAAAAATGACGTTAGTGGCCGGGATATTGTCCGGCAAAACTTCCAAAGGCTAGGCATTAACGAAGATGCAATAGAGTTACTCTTAAACTCGATAACTCATTCAACTTTAAAACAATATTCAAAACATTTAGAAGATTGGGCTAAGTTTAGCGTAGTAAGAAATTTTGATATGTTTGCTCCACAAATCAGTCAAATAGTTGAGTGGCTGACCGTAATATACAAGGCGGGCACGTCTTATGGAACTCTGAACACAGGGAGGTTGGCATTGTCGTTGATCTGTGGCAATAGAGTAGGGAAAAATCCCATAATTTCGAGATTTTTGAAAGGCGTGTTTAATAAAAAGCCAACGAAGGCTAAATATGAAAGAATTTACGATCTAGAGCCCGTACTGAAGGAATTAGAGAAACTGTATCCGTTAGAAGACCTTAGTTTGCAGGATCTTACAGATAAGTTAGTTGTTCTTCTGGCAATAGTGACAGCACACAGAAAGCAGACTTTATCGCTTATAAAGATTAGTAATATTCGAGAAATAAGCAATGGATACGAAATAGAGATTCCAGACAGAATAAAGACAACGCGGCCAGGGTCCTGTCAACCATTGCTGACTTTACCGACATTCAGAGCGAATCCAAAACTTTGCGTAGCCACTACTCTCGAGAGATATTTAGCCGTTACTAAAAATCTCAGAGAATCGATCGATTCGTTGTTCATCACGACCAGGAAGCCGTTCAAAGCAGCGGCAAAAGATACAATTAGTAGATGGATTCGTGCCTTTTTGGGTAAATGCGGCATCGGCGAGTCTTATGGCCCGCACAGTATTCGACACGCAGCTACGTCCGCTGCTTTCAAAAAAGGGGTCAATATAGCAGTCATAAAGAGACTAGCAGGATGGTCGGAAAAGTCAACAGTATTTGATAGATTTTACAATCGTCCTATTGTCAAAGAGAACAGTACTTTCGCAGAAGCAATACTAGCTTAAACGAGCAGATATTTAAATAAGCGGTTGTATGCGTGCGCTAATTATACTAATAAAATAGTGTGCTTACACAAAGCGCATTCATATTTTGTATAGATCCTAGACCTGACTCTAAACATCTACCTAGTGATTTTTAGTGATCTTGAGAACGAGACACGATGCATAATTGACCGATCGAACGAGCCCGTCGAAGGCGGGCGAAGTTCGGTCGTAATTATGCAGAGGGTCTCGTTCGAAAAGATCACTACCCTCCCTTTTTATATATATACCATTTAGGAAAATTCATTGTTCCCACCCGAAGATTCATAACAAGACTTTAAACTATATGACAAGAAGATGGCGGACAGAGGATCTCCAAAGGAGGGACTCTCGTCGCTCGCTTCTTATTGGCTGAACATTGTGGTGACTCCTACGCGCTGGAAGCGGTACTACCTAGTGATTTTTAGTGATCTTTTCGAACGAGACCCTCTGCATAATTACGACCGAACTTCGCCCGCCTTCGGCGGGCTTGTTCGATCGGTCAATTAAGGAGGGTGGTTGCTCAAATCAATTTGATAAGAATTAGTTCAAATTTATGGAAAATATTTGTTTATGGAAATCTTTCGTCCATGCCAAAGTTGAAGATAATTTTCTGCATGGTTGTCGAGTGTATAATTAATTATTGAAGTTATATTCTTGTCTCTCTCTCTTATACACGGGCGACACAGCAAAAATGTTACCTAACCTATAACGTAACTGTCGAAAGCATATTAAAAATGATAAGAATTTAATGAAAATAGGTGCAAATAATTCTTTACATATTTAGGAAGAACTTTCTCGAAGACTGAAATGATTCGTCTTTATATATAGTTATCAAGAAATTGTAAAAATAAAACAAGACCACATTTATTACTTCCACATTTCAACGTGGATAATAACGTATTTGGGTTTCAATTGTACAAACAACTCTTTTTAGACCTTAAGAAACAGTAATTGAATGCATTCCACGTATTTATTTATTAATTCGTTAATTTTACGCGACAAAAATCTAACCTACATGCTTTCCCCCTGCCGCGCAACTCTTTTTAGACCTTAAGAAACAGTAATTGAATGCATTCCACATATTTATTTATTAATTCGTTTATTTCACGCAATAAAAATCTAACATGCTTTCCCCCTGCCGCGCAACTCTTTTTAGACCTTAAGAAACAGTAATTGAATGCATTCCACATATTTATTTATTAATTCGTTTATTTCACGCGATAAAAATCTAACATGCTTTCCCCCTGCCGCGCCGCCTGCTCCGCAGCGGGACGCTAACCAACCTCCTTAATAAAAAATAAAACTTATCCTTCAAAAATTAAAAGACTTTTGGCACTGTTTTCAAGAAAATCGGTCAATTAACACTTATTATTTTTCGAAATTTGAATAATTTCCAAACCGGTTTCTAAAAAATTGGTAACAAAAAATTATCCATAAAAATTATCCATAAAAAAAGAATTCAGCTTGATATCTCAAAGTTTGCGGAAATTGGAGCAATCACGTACATTTTTTTTTTTACAGAAATCGGAAACCCCTTTACTATTAGCAATTTTTCTAACTCTATTACATTCTTTAGTTCTTTCTACCCATATATTTCATATATGATTCTTTAAGATTCGGTCAATTTTATTGAAAAATTGAAAAAATTTCGGAACCAATTTCCAAAAAATCGGTAACGAAAAATTATACACTTTATGGCAGTCCCCGGATTGCCTAAATTATACCATCCTCGAATTACTCAACGGGTGGACGCTTTTATTCGCGGCGAATAAAAGCGTAGTATGGTATATAGGAACTGATGCGATATTAAATTGTTGTTCAAACTCGGGACTGTGTGAATATGTTTGTGCGTGCGTATAATTGTGTGTGTATGTCCGCGGTATCGGGAACTCGGGTTGATGCCGTAGGTTCGTTAAGCCCAAAGAACTGCGCGGATCACTTCGATCCTCCTGCGGCCTTCACACGTCATCGAAATATGAAGTACCTGACTCGAACCATGAGCGATGGAGCTATTACTACGTTTACGCGAGCGTAGGGTAGACCGGGGCACGTTGTCACATCGGCTTTATTTAAAAAACTAATAACCAGAGAGCACACACACACACACACAGTACCCGTTATTCCCAAAACGTGTTAGTGTATGCCCATCTTTGGTGTGTTTACAGTGTTGAGATTGCTCCAGCCGTCTTGACGTAAAATCAACTTGAAAGTTTTTTGCGACCGTAAGTAAAATTTTATTGTCTAATATTCAACGTACTGGACATGAAGCTTATGTTTTTTCAGAATAGACCTTTATATTATCTTAAAGTATGTACCTTTTACCTACCGCGTGCAATACCTAATTTTATGAATATCTCAAACGTGTCGGCCATGAGGCTGTTTGAAGTAAAAAAATGCCCTCGGGGCACGTTGTCACGAATTTGATGGGAATCTATTGCGAATCTTCGGATGACGCGATAACGAGTAAAAATATTTTATGTTTAATCACCGACATAATTATAAAAAGAAATGTGTATCAATAAGTTGCGCATTCGAGTGGAATTCTTGTATTTAGATTAAGACGAAAACTTCATGCTTTTTGTACTTTTTTGAAATAAAATAAATGTTTCTGTGAAGGATTTTACTTTTTTACATTGCAGCGCACTATAATATATTGATATTTACGTTGAATACAGTTTGGATAACATTTTGCATGCAATTACATTTGATGTGACAACGTGCCCCGGTCACTGGGCACGTTGTCACAAGCGACCTGTCGTTATTTATTGTTATGTAACAACTGTAGAGTAACAATCACACAAAATTCGATACTGTCCAATTGAAGCTGAGGGTTTACTCGAAATTTTGGCATATCAAAGTACTCTTAAATATTGAATGTAAAAAATACAAAAAATATTGAACCAAATGTGTGACAACGTGCCCCGGTCTACCCTACTTCTGTAGTAACTTACGATAATTTACTCGTTTACGCGTAAGTTACTACAAAATCCCGTTTACGCGAAGGAATTATCGTAAGTTACTACAGAAGTAACGCTCGCGTAAACGTAGTATATATGTTGTTATTGGAAAGGTTTCCGCAATTGACTTGATGAGACTCCTGTATTCTTTTGTATAATAAATACTATTTATTTGGCCTTTTATACAATATGCTGAGACCACAACGTAACGGAAGAGAACGACCAGACAGAAGTACCAATTAAGAATAAAAAGCGCGAAAACTTAGAACTAGGATTATATACATGGATAGATAAAATACTATATAAGAATAACACTATAAAACCATGACTATATAGATAAAAGACCAGAATGACATTACTTTCTTAACATATGTAAGATAAGTCACCGATAAAAAATAAAGTGTGTTATTCCCGAGGATAAATGGGTTGCGATTGACTTGGCGCTACAATTTTTTTTTTTAAGTGTTTCAATGTGTTTAATCAAAACAAATCTACGTTTTAAACTCTTTAAAGCATTTATAGCGCCAAATAGACTGCAGTCGCAACATGGTGGCTATACTCCTTGTTCAATCGAAAATTTGCGCCAGATAAAATTTTTTTTTTACCATCAAATATAATTGAAGAATGTCCAATTAAGCGTTCAACGTATGTATTTCCCGACGGCAAGATGTGAAACGTGCAAACTACAATTTGATTATATTTTATTGAATATAAAAAATGCGTTATTACATTACGTATCTTTATTTTATATTTGACATAACTTTTTACATTATATTTATTATATACTAAAACATATAGATTTGAATAAAGTGCCCAGGTAACAATTAATGTCCAAAAGACATCATAAAGACATCTTTAAGATATCTGGCATTTTAAAGACATCTTTATGATCAAAGACATCTTTTAGACATTAATGCTACCTGGATGTTCTTGAAATTAAAATATATTTTTTTCTTTCAATAATACATGAACACAGCATCTTCCTTGAGATCATTTTCTACCTTTTATCTGTTTTTTTTTTTTTTTATTTTTACCTATAAATGGAAATAAAGAGTCAAGAGAATTTATGTATATTTATTCATATTCATATAGTAGAGATATGATTCCTTTAAGTATTCAAAAGAGTGTCCCCCAACTATATTCATAGATGGACAAATGTGGGTATTTTTCTTTCGCCTGGGCAACGAAATGGCCAGATGTCTCATATGAATATTGAATATAGATCGTTTGCAATTTAGGACATTGCTCGAAAATTGTGAAACTATCGGCGTTTTCGGTAGGTACCTCCAAGTATATTTGTTTTAAGTTTTTACACAGCGTCAGTGGTTCGTCGAAATTACCCCTAAGACCCAACAAATTGACTTCTTCCAAGAGTTGACAGGAGGAAAATAATCTGCGTAAACTAAGCTGATAGGTTCCGCGAAAATAATTAGTCCCGTAATCGCTGTAACAATAATGTTTCATGATGTTTGCAAGAGATGTAAGCGTACAAATTTTGATAAAGAATATAATAATATATTTAAAAGAAAATGTAACACACACGTACGTATATGAAATGTTCAGTTCTCGTAAATTCTTGCACTCAGCGAGGGCCTCAATACCTCGCGAGGTAATAACACTGCCCGTTAAATCTATATATTATTTCCAAGTCTGGACACGAATTTCCCAATTGTATTGCAACTGCATCTTGATTTTCGAAAGAGCTGTTAAAATTACCTCCGTCCAATGTGCTCAAATTTAAGTTACGCATCCGGCGATTTTTTTGCAATATTTTGCAAAGAGTTGCAGTTGCTATATACATGTATCTAAGGTTTAAATCCTCTAGAAATTCCAGATTTTCGAGACAAGAAAAATCTAATGGTTTGTATTTCGGACGATGACAAATACTGAGATGACAACAACTGAGATCCAATACTAAAATATATATATATATATATATATATATATATATATATATATATATATATGGGTGTATTAGTCATACACAATTTACCTGTAATCTGAAATATTATATTTATTTATGTACATACCTTTCAACATTTTGCATGTTATCGAAATTCTTAATAGAACCGAGTTGTCAACAAATTGGCAGTTACTTAATCGTAAGTGCGTTAAACCCTTGCCGCAAATGTTGACAAATTTGTTGAAATGCCCAACAGAAATGTTGCTGTGTGTCAGATCTAACCGTTGTAAATATTTACATGTAAATGCAAAGTAAAATAAAACATTGTGAATACAAAAAGATTTCGTATATCGCAAATTTCGTAAATTTAAACATTTAAAGAGAAAAGGATCCCGTGTTAAAATATTGAAGCGTTTATTTACTTGGCTCAAACGGCACAATGACCTTATATCCAAGTTTTTTAATATTATTAGTACTATTTTATCCTGTAAAATTAAAAAAAAAATTAATACATGAGATTATATTGTAATAAATATTGGTACGACTTACGAGAAATAGATTTCTTCGAATACTTACAGGAAGCGTAGAAAAACTGTTACATGATTGCTCTTCGGATTCATTCAAATAGAGTTCGATATATTTTATTAACTTTGCATAATTTGGATAATGTCGTAAGAAATGGTTTCTATAAATGCCTCTCTTAATAAATGGGTTCCTATATCTCTGCTTAGAAGGTGCCACATCTATTTTCTGTGACATTTGCTTGTGTCCGAACTTGCTCTTGTTAAAACTCTTTGCTGTATTGCTGCAAATCATATATTAGAAAATTTTATTTTTATTATTAAGAGAATAATAAAGAAAAATTAAATATTACGATGATTATTATACCTTTTACAAATAACGCAATATTTTGAGAAATTTTTTTGCAGATGAACTATATCCAAGTGTGCAGCTTCATGATCAGGTGTTAAATTATGGCTGTCCCCATGGCAAGGATACTTGCAGTTAATACTTTTTAACAAATTAGTCAAATTCAGTATAGGACTTTTAGGTACGACTAATTCTGACGTGCCAATTAGCTCCACAGCATCTAGGTGTGTGGAATAGTCCCAATGGCTGTACAAAAATTGTAGTCTGAGTTCTTTGATTTTGAAGTCACAGAACTTTAACGGCGGCGAAAATATCCGCGATGTCAAAGGAACTGCATTCTGGGGTGGTCCACTCCATAATAGAAACCATTGGTTCTTCCTCTGTTTTTTCTTGATGAGAGTTATGTCATTTAGATACCATTGTTCATCTCGAGCCCAAATATTAGTTACATACCCAGGATTATATACTTCATATATAGAGACTCGGAATGGATATACGGCTTCATGAAACTCGATATCTTCAAAATAGAAAATTTAATTATAATCTTTTCTAAAATAAATGTATCTTTTTTAACAATATCTTATTTATCAATTTTAAATGTTACATACCAAGATAATTACAATACATGTGGCTATTATCTTGTGGTGTACCGTATGAGTCTGTTAGAGGTTTCTGCCATGGAGATGTCGAGATGTCGAAACCCTTAGTTCTCTATATTAAAAGATCAAGAAAATATTGTAGTATAAAATTATAGATTATGATTACTTTTTACAACACAATAACAGATGTCAAGAAATATACATACCATGACAAATGTACTTAAAAAATCTCCATAATTAGGAAAATTGGTAGGTGGTCTGATTATCCTTTCAGAAGTTTCCATTATGCTCGGAGTATTCTTATAGTTATACTCTTTAACTCTGTCATTGCTATACTTTACATATTGATAGATAAAGTTAACACGATCCTCACCTGCTACTACTTTATTGATTGAATGATAAGATGCCATATTCTCCATCTAAAAAAAGATTAAAGATACGGAGTATAATGATCTTGAGCTGTTCTTAGCATAAGTATCTTAAAATGCTATATTGTAATATGATATATCTATTACAATTATACTGTAAAATGTATATCTAATTGTGAGTTCTTGCTTGCTTTTATGCTGTCAGCATGCTAACAAACTGAAAGTAATATTATTTTTGTTTGTTCATCAGGGTATATCATACAAACGCTATTTGTGAGCCGAACAATAATTAGCACGTATAGTAAAATCAAAATATTTAAAAAATGGCATTTAACAATAATTAACAATAATTCTTAAAATTAGTAACGAATGAATTTTATATGTCTTTATATTTATTAGGAAGTAAAGATAATTTTGTATTATAATAAAATTCATACTAATTTTAGATAGTAATCTTAATTAATAGGACATTGAAATTAGCTCTGTTCTTTTAACTGAAACATAAATAATTATTAAATATATATAATTATTATAATTAAATATGAGTGATTAAAATAACTTGATGAATTAAAAAATATATATGTTAGTCAAAAATATACAACGTATAATCACAGTATAAAGGCCATTGCACCCTTGGCGGAAAAAATTTCTATGAATAACTACAAAATTTGACTAGAAATAGAATTTTGTACATTTTTGTTGAAATATTTAATTTAAAAATTTAAGAAGAAACAAAATCTTAAAAAATTAAAACATCCGCTTACTTGTAGAATACTACAATTATTTATAAATGACTATAGAAATCTACCACAATTTACGTATCGTAAAACTATGCAACTTAGAATCTAATTCAGTTTTTAGTTTCTCATCTACTGCGTACAAATACTAACAAATACCGGTTTGTTTGTACAGCTCAAAAATTTATTACAATTATGGCTAATTAAAATTTTTAATTTTTAGTTAAATGTTACAAGTTTTTACACAAATCTTCCAAAATTCATCTATTATTAATAACTTCTTAATTCGCAGAAGTCAAAATACTTATGTTCTTATTTTCGTATAGTTTGCTGTAAGACCCAATAGAAAAATACACAAATGTACAATTTTTTACCTAATTAAATTTCTGACTCGTGAATGATTGTAATTTCGCATATCATACTACAAGGTCCTATAGAAAACAACAAAATTCTTAAGCCTTTTACGAATCGTGAATCCATGGAAATCTACATGTATTCGCTTTTTTTAGATTTTTATAAGATATTACAATTTTTCATGGAAATGTTGAAGGTTTGGTTGAAGGTCTGTTAATTTCCATGTAAAATTGTAGTATCTTATAAACATCTAAAAAAAAACAAATTTATGTAGATTTTCATGAATTCACGAGTTGTAAAAGGCTTAAGGATTTTGTCGTTTTCTGTAGAACCTTGTACTATTGTATGCAAAATTACAACCATTCACGAATCAGAAATTTATATAGGTAAAAAATTGTACATTTATGTATTTTTCTATCAAGAGACACGGCAGTGTCTCGCGCCAAGTACACGCGGAGCGAGTTAGACTTTACAACAGACTATACGAAAATAAAAACATAAGTATTTTGACTTCTGCGAATTAAGAAGTTATTAATAATAGATGAATTTTAGAAGATTTGTGTAAAAACTTGTAACATTTAACTAAAAATTACACATTTTAATTAGCCATAATTGTAATAAATTTTTGAGCTGTACAAACAAATCGGTATTTGTTAGTATTTGTACGCAGTTGTAGTATTTTATGAGAAACTAAAAACTGAATTAGATTCTAAGTTGCATAGTTTTACGATACGTAAATTGTGGTAGATTTCTATAGTCATTTATAAATAATTGTAGTATTCTACAAGAGTAAGCAGATGTTTTAATTTTTTAAGATTTTTTTTTCTTAAATTTTTAAAATTTGTAGATCTTTGTACTATTTTTTATAAAATTGTAGTTTTTCATAAAATACTACTTGCAATAATTTCTTGATTTGAAAACATTGTATAATTTGTGGTACTATTTCGTAGATATTTCTACAAAAAAATTACTATTTCTACAAAAAATTAAATATTTCAACAAAAATGTACAAATTTCTATTTCTACTTAAATTTTGTAGTTATTCATAGAAATTTTTTCCGCCAGGGCAATAAGCTATTGACTAATAAGATTTTTACAATCCAAGAATAATCGATTGTAGTTGGTCAACTTTTACTGCTTACGTTTTACCGCATACTCTTACAGTTATTGTACAATGGGTTTAAGATCTTCCGGAATGTATTTTTTATCTTACACAATGTATCTTTTTTTCTCATTTTCCGATACGCGTTATAACATGTTCTACCACGTGGTGCGTTGTCGACTACGCCCTTTACGAAGTCGCGTACCAGTATTTCGGATTCGGAAAGCTTTTGCTGGGATTCGGATTAATGAGGGCAATTAATTTGCAATTGCTTTTATGAAAACAAATAACAAGAATATATATTTTGTACTCGAAGTACAGGATTACAATGGGTAACGCCCCGATTGCATCATCTCGCTTCACTCGCGATTTTCGTATGAAAAACGATATATTTCCGAAAAATATTTACCTCTGGATGTTAATAAGCTTGTAATTAAGCCTGCGGATAACGGTTGCGGACGGATACTTTCCCTACTCGTCGGATGTCGAACGATTATTCACGGATCACTCGGATACGCAACGTGGACCCGACGACGGTTCGGCAGGAAAAGATCTCGCTTCCGGGTGCATATCAAAGTTGGCTATACTAGGGCTGCGTTCGGCGGCCCCGGACCAATCAGGGCGTTTCCCGGGATCCCCTCTCATTGTGAAAAACGCGCCGGGCTACTGGGTAAACCGGGCTTCGGTCTAAGATCCCAGTAGTAGATTTCACCGCGTAAAAAAAAAAAGGGCTGCGTTTGGAAACTTTACCCGGGTGCACCTCAGGAGGAAAATTTTCCACCCTGAAATTTCAAAGTGAATGCGGGCAACTTATTACATTTGGCGGCATTTTTTAAACTGTAGCAATGGAGTTTCTTCTTCTATGGAACTGTTCCGAATGGATTCCAATTGAAATTATTCCGTTTTCCCTAAAAAGCAATAGAAATCTGGGGAATAATTGAATTGCGATCGGAATGTATTCTTAACATTTCCAGTCGGTTCTAGTATATCTCTGTGTCCAGTACTTCGTATACAATACACCAGGTATTACGTGTCTTTTGCTTCCTCAAAGAGGCTGCTTTGTTTTCGTAAAAAAAAAAATTTTTTTGTTTTTCTGAACGTGTTCAGAATGTTCTAAAACGTCGAAAAATTGAAATTTTAAAAAATGTCTGTATGTATGTATGTGTGTGTGTGTGTATGTGTGTATGTGCCAAATTTACCGAAATTTCTATAACTCCAGAACTAATCAACCAAATCTTAACGAATTATATATGAAATAAAAGTAGAAAAAACTGAACAATATAATAAAATTAGAAATAGATCGATATCTCCAAATTTGCGGAAGTTAGAGCAACCATGGACATTTTTTAAAAAATTTAAAATTTAAATTTAAAAAAAGAACCTCTTGATTATTGATTATCAGCAATTTTTATTAATTCTATTATATTGTTCAGTTTTTTCTACCCCTATTTCATATATAATTCGTTAAGATTTGGTTGATTAGTTCTGGAGTTATAGAAATTTCGGTTTTGGCACATACACACATACACACACACACACACATACATAAATACAGACATTTTTTTAAATTTCAATTTTTCGACGTTTTAGAACATTCTGAACACGTTTAGAAAAACAAAAAAAATTTTTTTTACGAAAACAAAGCTTCTTGTATAAGGAAGCAAAAGACACGTAATACCTGGTGTATTGTATACGAAGTACTGGACACAGAGATATACTAGAACCGACTGGAAATGTTGGGAATGGATTCCGATCGAAATTCAATTATTCCCTAGATTTCTATTGTTTTTTAGCGAAAACGGAATAATTTCAATCGGAATCCATTCGGAACAGTTTCATAGAAAAAGAAACTCCATTGCTACAGTTTAAAAAATGCCGCCAAATGTAATAAGTTACCCGCATTCACCCTGAAATTTCAGGGTGGAAAATTTTCCTCCTGAGATGCACCCGGGTGAAGTTTTCGAACGACTTCATCTCTGTCACACAGGTACAACCCTAACGTTTCCGAACAGCGTGAGCCTCGGCGGGTGCAATCGGGTGAAGTTTCCGAATGCAGCCCTACTGGGATCTTAGGGCCAATTTCACCAACCACAGTTAGCTTAACCGATGGTTAAAGTTAGCAGAATTGACCAATAGAAATGAATCCACCCTGCTTTCTATTGGTCAATCCTGCAAACTTTAACCGTCAGTTAAGCTAACTGTGGTTGGTGAAATTGGTTCTTAGACCGAAGCCCGGTTTACCCAGTAGCCTGGCGCGTTTTTCACAATGAGAGAGGATCCCGGGAAACGCCCTGATTGGTCCGGGGCCGCCGAACGCAGCACTAAGTATAGCCAGTTTCGATATGCACCCGGAAGCGAGATCTTTTCCTGCCGAACCGTCGTCGGGTCCACGTTGCGTATCCGAGTGATCCGTGAATAATCGTTCGACATCCGACGAGTAGGGAAAGTATCCGGCCGCAACCGTTATCCGCAGGCTTAATTACAAGCTTATTAACATCCGGAGGTATATATTTTTCGGAAATATATCGTTTTTCATACGAAAATCGCGAGTGAAGCGAGATGATGCAATCGGGGCGTTACCCATTGTAATCCTGTACTTCGAGTACAAAATATATATTCTTGTTATTTGTTTTCATAAAAGCAATTGCCCTCATTAATCTGAATCCCAGCAAAAGCTTTCCGAATCCGAAATACTGGTACGCGACTTCGTAAAGGGCGTAGTTGACAACGCACCACGTGGTAGAACATGTTATAACGCGTATCAGAAAATGAGAAAAAAAGATACATTGTGTAAGATAAAAAATACATTCCGGAAGATCTTAAACTTATTGTACAATAACTGTAAGAGTATGCGGTAAAACGTAAGCAGTAAAAGTTGACCAAATACAATCGATTATTCTTGGATTGTAAAAATCTTATTAGTCAATAGCTTACTGCCCTGGCGGAAAAAATTTCTATGAATAACTACAAAATTTAAGTAGAAATAGAAATTTGTACATTTTTGTTGAAATATTTAATTTTTTGTAGAAATTATACAATGTTCTCAAATCAAGAAATTATTGCAAGTAGTATTTTATGAAAAACTACAATTTTATAAAAAATAGTACAAAGATCTACAAATTTTAAAAATTTAAGAAAAAAAAATCTTAAAAAATTAAAACATCTGTTTACTCTCTTGTAGAATACTACAATTATTTATAAATGACTATAGAAATCTACCACAATTTACGTATCGTAAAACTATGCAACTTAGAATCTAATTCAGTTTTTAGTTTCTCATAAAATACTACAACTGCGTACAAATACTAACAAATACCGATTTGTTTGTACAGCTCAAAAATTTATTACAATTATGGCTAATTAAAATGTGTAATTTTTAGTTAAATGTTACAAGTTTTTACACAAATCTTCCAAAATTCATCTATTATTAATAACTTCTTAATTCGCAGAAGTCAAAATACTTATGTTTTTATTTTCGTATAGTCTGTTGTAAAGTTCAATAAAAAAATACATAAATTTACAATTTTTTACCTATATAAATTTCTGATTTGTGAATGGTTGTAATTTTACATACAATACTACAAGGTTCTACAGAAAACGACAAAATCCTTAAGCCTTTTACAACTCGTGAATTTATGAAAATCTACATAAATTTGCTTTTTTTAGATGTTTATAAGATACTACAATTTTACATGGAAATTAACAGAAGGTCTGTTAATTTCCATGTAAAATTGTAGTTTCCATGGAAAGGTTGAAGGTCTGTTAATTTCCATGTAAAATTTTAGTATCTTATAAACATCTAAAAAAAAGCAAATTTATGCTTTTGCTTTTTTTAGATTGCTCGCGGTTGTTACCTCCGGTAGGGCGAATGCACGGAAATCCAAATGTGTGTGTGTGTGGGGGGGGAGTGGGGTGTGGACGTGTGTACTATTTAAAATACTAGCTGGTTACCCGGGCTTCGCCCCGGAGGACATATGTAATAAGTAACATATGTAAGACACGCAAATAGTCTCTCTCTCCTTCTCTCTCTCTCTCTCTCTCCCTCTCTCTCTCTCTCTCCCTCTCTCTCCCTCTCTCCCTCTCTCTCTCCCTCTCCCTCTCTCCCTCTCTCTCTGTCTCTTCCTCTCTCTCTCTCTCTCCTTTTCTCTCTTCCTCTCTCCCTCTCTCTCTCCCTCTCCCTCTTCCTCTCCCTCTCCCTCTTTCTCTTCCTCTCCCTCTCCTTCTCCCTCTCCCTCACCCTCTCCCTCTCCCTCTCCCTCTCTCTCTCTCTTTCTCCCCCCTCTCTTCCTCTCTCTCTGGAAAATTTCGTAACCGATTTCCAAAAAGATACCGGTTCTCAAAAAGATCGGTAACGAAAAACTATACAGTTTATAGCACTCCCCGGGAAATTCTACCCCTGTTTTATATACAATTCTTTAAAATTTGATCAATTATTTCCCGAAAAATTTGTCAAACTTCTGATACCAGTTTCCAAAAAGATCGGTAACAAAAAATTATATACTTTATAGCACTCCCCGGGAAATTCAACCCCTATTTTATGTACAATTCTTTGTCATTTAGTCATTTGGAACCGGTTTCCAAAAAAATCGGTAACAAAAAATAGTACACTTTATAGCACTCCTCAGGAAATTTTACCCTTACTTCATGTATAATTCTTTGAAATTTAATCAATTATTTCCTGAAAAATTGGAAAAATTAAAAAAACCGGTTTCCAAAAAGATCGGTAACAAAAACTGTACACATCATGGCGCTCCTCATAAATATTCTACCCTTATTTCATATACAATTCTTTGCGATTCGGTCAATTAATTTCCAAAAAATTGGAAAAATTTTTAATACCGGCTTCCAAAAAAATCGGTAACAAAAAATTATACACTTTATAGCACTCCTCGGAAAATTCTACCCCTGTTTCATATGTAATTCTTTGAAATTCGGTCAGTTATTTTCCGAAAAATTTGAAAAAATTAGAAAAACCGGTTTCCAGAAAATCGGTAACGAAAAACTATACACATCATGGCACTTCCCGGAAAATTCTACCCCTGTTTCATATATTTTTGGTAAAAATTCGGTCCAATTAATTTCCGAAAAATTTAAAAAAATTTCTAATACCGGCTTCCAAAAAGATCGGTAACAAAAAATTATACACTTTATAGCACTCTCCGGAAAATTCCACCCCTGTTTCATACGTAATTCTTCGAGATTCGGTTGATTATTTCCCAAAAAATTAAAAAAATTAAAAAAATCGGTTTCCAAAAAATCGGTAGCAAAAAACTATACACTTTATGACACTCCCCAGAAAATTCTACCCCTATTTCATGTATCCTTGATAAAAATTCGGTCCACTAACGAATGAGTAGTTCGCGGACAGACGGACAGACGGACGGACGGACAAACAAACAGTCGGGTTTTATATAATAGTATGATGTAAAATCCTCTCGCGGCGTGTTGCTTTCGCTCGCGGTCGTTACCTCTGGCGCTGCTCGGGCGAAAATTTCCCAAGTCCCGCGCGGCGTGTTGCTTTCGCTCGCGGTCGTTACCTCCGGTTTTAAACATGTATGTGGTGCTGGGTAAAGTTTTTTTTATAATAACGCTTTTTATTTTACAGATAAGTTAGAATAAAGAAGTTTTTTTCTTTTTGTAATTATGCGGCGCGACGTTGGCCCAATAGGCCTATTTTGTAATGAGCCGGCACTGATTTCTGACATTCACCCGACATTAAAAAAAAAATTATATTTGTATATCCGATTCGAAATTTTATTACTCTTTTTAAACTGAATTTGTTTCTTAAGAATTTTTGAGAAATTATATATTTGCGCTGGTTATGATACATGTAGACTATATATAACACTTACATCAAATTAAGAAGTAGTCTACCACGTAAGACGGTTATTTTGGCTCACAATCCAGAGGTCCCGAGATCTCGAGTTCGAATTCCATCAAGGTAAGTGTGTTTTTCAAGTACGAGAAAATATTTATAATCATAGGTTGCATCTTAAGAAACAAAGTTAAAAAGTAGTAATAAAATTTAAAAATAAATATGATTTTTTTATGCTGGGTGAATTTCCTCATTAGAGAGTGTTTTAATTCTAGTATTTCCTTGTAGTCTACTGTACTCAAATAGATATAGAAATGTGTAGAATATCAGTATTAGTTGTAGTTTGGTGTAGTTTTATCGAAAAATTTATAGATCAAGATGCACTAAAAAAATACAAAAATTTACAAAAGTGTTCCAATTCTAGCATTTTCATGTAGGATTTTGTAGTACTTCTTAAATTCATGTAGAATTTAATAGATTCTGGCAATTATATTTTATAGTTTTTTGTAGTACACTTTTATTTTTTTTTTAATTTTGTAGAAATATTTCCGCCAGGGACTGCATATGGAACATGGATGAGACGGGAATTACAACCGTTCAGACACCGAATAAAGTCATCGGACGTCGAGGAGTGAAACAAATCGGGCGAGTGACTTCTGCGGAAAGAGGAACCCTCGTAACTATTTTTAATAATGTTTCGCATAAAAATTTTAAATAAATTTTTATATTTTTCTCTTAAAAAACAATTATTAAAATGTATCCTATTATTTTTTAAGATTAGATGTACGTATATGTATTGAAAATGCAGTGCAGACTGTTATACACCGGCACATTTTAGATTTCAATTTTTCCACCGTTGTCGTTTTTGCTCTATACCGGTCAAACAAAGCGACGTAGACAAAAATTTCCTATATAAATTTTATAGCTAAAGGTTCACTCTTTGCAGTGGTATACTACATTTAACTACAATTATTTATTTTGTTGTTAAAAATCGGCACCGAAAAAAAATGGACTGTTTAGCCCCAATCTCCTCTATATCTAATTGTGAGTTCTTGCTTGCTTTTATGCTGTCAGCATGCTAACAAACTGAAAGTAATATTATTTTTGTTTGTTCATCAGGGTATATTATACAAACGCTATTTGTGAGCCGAACAATAATTAGCACGTATAGTAAAATCAAAATATTTAATAAATAGCATTTAACAATAATTAACAATAATTCTTAAAATTAGTAACGAATGAATTTTATATCTTTTTATATTTATTAGGAAGTAAAAATAATTTTGTATTATAATAAAATTCATACTAATTTGAGATAGTATTCTTAATTAATAGGACATTGAAATTAGCTCTGTTCTTTTAACTGAAACATTAATTATCAAACATATATAATTATTATAATTAAATATGAGTGATTAAAATAACTTGATGAATTAAAAAATATATATGTTAGTCAAAAATATACAACGTATAATCACAGTATAAAAGCCATTGCACCCCTGCCGGAAAAAATTTCTATGAATAACTACAAAATTTGACTAGAAATAGAAATTTGTACATTTTTGTTGAAATATTTAATTTTTTGTAGAAATAGTTATTTTTTGTAAAAATATCTACGAAATAGTACCACAAATTACAATGTTCTTAAATCAAGAAATTATTGCAAGTAGTATTTTATAAAAAATTATAATTTTATAAAAAATAATACAAAAATCTACAAATTTTAAAAATTTTAAAAAATTAAAACATTTGCTTATACTTGTAGAATACTACAATTATTTGTAAATGACTATAGAAATCTACCACAATTTACGTATCGTAAAACTATGCAACTTAGAATCTAATTCAGTTTTTAGTTTCTCATAAAATACTTACAACTGCGTACAAATACTAACAAATACCGGTTTGTTTGTACAGCTCAAAAATTTATTACAATTATGGTTAATTAAAATTTGTAATTTTTAGTTAAATGTTACAAGTTTTTACACAAATCTTCCAAAATTCATCTATTATTAATAACTTCTTAATTTGCAGAAGTCAAAATACTTAAGTTTTTATTTTCGTATAGTCTGTTGTAAAGTCCAATAGAAAAATACATAAATGTACAATTTTTTACCTATATAAATTTCTTATTCGTGAATGGTTGTAATTTTGCATACAATACTACACGGTTCTACAGAAAACGACAATAGTATATTACACTACAAGGGCCGAAAGTTGAATTTTCGGCCCTGCGCGTCATGATGCCCCGAGGCGAATAAGCCTTTTACAACTCGTAAATTCGTGAAAATCTACATTTTGTGTGAGCACTGTTAGAATTAAATTTTTTTATTTTTTATGTCAAAAGTGACTTAATAAAGTGTTCATTTTTCTCTTTTACTTTAACACGTTTACATTTATTCTAGTAAAATCCATAATATCCCAAAAACAGATAACGCTATTTTCATATCAAATGTTATCGTATAAAATAATGTTTTAGTTCCCAGATGTTTCTATTACGCTAGGATAACAAATTATGGTATATATATATATATATATATATATATATATATATATATATATATATATATATATAAAGGAAGATGTCCTGACTGACTGACTGACTGACTGACTCATCAACGCCCAGCCCAAACCCCTGAACCGAATTTTTACCAAAAGTATATGAAATAGGGGTAGAATTTTCCGGGGAGTGCCACTATGTGTATAGTTTTTTGTTACCGATTTTCTGGAAACCGGTTTTTCTAATTTTTCTAATTTTTCGGGAAATAATTCACCGAATTTCAAAGAATTGTAGATCAAACAGGGGTAGAATTTTCAGGGAAGTGCTATGAAATGTATAATTTTTCGTTACCGATCTTTTGGAAGCCGGTATCGAAATTTTTTCAATCTTTCGGGAATTAATTGACCGAATCTGACAGAATTGTATAAAAAGTAGGGGTAAAATTTTACGGCGAGCGCCATAATGTGTACAGTTTTTGTTACCGATCTTTTTGGAAACCGGTTTTTTTAATTCTTTCAATTTTTCGGGAAATAATTGATTAAATGTCAAAGAATTATACATGAAGTAGGGGTAGAATTTTCCGGGGAGTGCTATAAAGTGTACTATTTTTTATTACCAATCTTTTTAAAAACCGGTTCCGAATGACCGAATCTCAAAGAATTGTACATAAAGTAGGGGTTGAATTTCCCGGGAAGTGCTATGAAGTATATAATTTTTTGTTATCGATCTTTTTAGAAAGCGGTTATTACACGAGTCCGGGAGTGCGCGGCGCGAACGCGAATGATTGTGCGATAGCGAAGCGCAGCGCAACATTTTGAAGTGTATAATTTTTCGTTGCCGATCTTTTGGGAGCCGGTATCGAAATTTTTTCAATTTTTCGGGAATTAATTGACCAAATCTGAAAGAATTGTATATGAAGTAGGGGTAGAATGTTACGGCGAGTGCCATAATGTGTACAGTTTTTGTTACCGATCTTTTTGGAAACCGGTTTTTTTAATTCTTTCAATTTTTCGGGAAATAATTGATTAAATGTCAAAGAATTATATATGAAGTAGGGGTAGAATTTCCCGGGAAGTGCTATAAAGTGTACTATTTTTTATTACCGATTTTTTTAAAAACCGGTTTCGAATGACCGAATCTCAAAGAATTGTACATAAAGTAGGGGTTGAATTTCCTGGGGAGTGCTATCAAGTATATAATTTTTTGTTATTGATCTTTTTGGAAAGCGGTATCAGAAGTTTGACGAATTTTCGGGAAATAATTAATCAAATTTTAAAGAATTGTATTTAGAGAGAGAGAGAGAGAGAGAGACTATTTGCGTGTCTGATTACATATGTCCTCCGGGGCGAAGCCCGGGTAACCAGCTAGTATATATATATATATATATATATATATATATATATATATATATATATATATATATGTATTAGGGTGTGTCATTTTGGAGCAACTTTTTTTTTTATTTTACGAATAGCATATATACTTGTAGGAAGGTAAAATAAGATACCTGTTAAAATTTTAGCTCTTAATATTAATATTAACAGGTCGCTCATCGCAATTTTTTATTTAGTAAGATAGAAAAAATTTTATAACTATCTAACAAACAGTAATACAGCATTGCGCCACATAGATTTTCTGTAGCAAATTTACCGCTCTACAAAAAAGATCTCTTATTATTTTTTCATAAATTCAACCGTTCAAAAGATATTCAAAGTTAAAGTTTGATCAATTTTATAAAACTTGTTTTTGCTTCTTATGAATGTTGTATCATATCGACTATAAAAAATTATGAAATAATTAATACATATTTTTGTAGAAAATTTCGATCTACAAAAAAGGTCTCTTATATATTTTTCATAAATATAACCATGTAGACGATATTAAGGTTTATACTTTGAACTTTAAACCTTAAAATCGTCTAAATGGTTATATTTATGAAAAAAACATAAGAAACCTTTTTTGTAGATCGTTAAATTTTCTACAAAAATATGTATTGATTATTTCATAATTTTTGATAGTCGATATGATACCACATTCATAAGAAGCAAAAACAAGTTTTATAAAATTGATCAAACTTTAACTTTGAATATCTTTTGAACGGTTGAATTTATGAAAAAATGATAAGAGATCTTTTTTGCAGAGCGGTAAATTTGCTACAGAAAATTTATGTGGCGCAATGCTGTATTACTGTTTGTTAGATAGTTATAAAATTTTTTCTATTTTACTAAATGAAAAATAAAAAATCGCGATGAGCAACCTGTTAATATTAATATTAAGGGCTAAAATTTTAACAAGTATTTTATTTTACCTTTCTGCAAGTATATATGCTATTCGTGAAATAAAAAAAAAAGTTGCTCCAAAATGACACACCCTAATGTATATATGTTATTTTTTTGTTACATCTACGTATCCGCTCGCGACATATAATCAATGTATCGATTATATCACATCCATGCTTTACGAAAATTAAAAAAAGTCATTGCGTGCATGAAGAAGACGGAAAAAAATTTATCTCCGTGGCATTATAGCGAAGCATATGCACTATAAATGTATACATATGTATACATATTAATAATATGGAACAATATACATATATTTCAAAATCTTTCTCTTTCTCTCTTCCCCTCCCCCAAAAAAAAATCTTTTATATTATATATTTATATATTTAATATGTGCATGTATGTGAATGCTTCAAGGATTGTAAGATTCAAACAAATAACAAGATGTTATAAAAGTTATGGAGACGAATTCAGATATTTATTTATTCAGACAATGGCTATGTTCAGCAGAGAAAGCTGCTTTGAAACTATTGTAAAATTCGTGAATTTTATTGGTACATGAACTTGGCTTCAGCCAAAATTAAGAGCATACACCAATCAGATTCACAAATCTTACAACAGTTGCAAAGTAGTTTTCTTTGCTGAGTGTAGCCATTTATTCGCATCATTAGTTGCATATACATGAGCCATAAAAAGTGGGGTCGAGACAGTTGACAGGAAATCTCAGGTATATATGGTCGGATTCTCCTCAGTTGAGCCCGAGCTATTCGAACGGTCATTATGTTACAGAAGTGCACTCTTGTTTTTCACTCTCGTCGCGAACGAAAATGCAGAGGAGCGTCAAGCAGCGTTACGCAATTAAATTTTGCGTAAAACTTGGAAAAACAGCTTCTCAGAAACGTTAGAAATGTTGAAGACAGCGTCGTCCGCGAGAATGAAAAACAAGAGTGCACTTCTGTAACGTACCGACTGTTCGAAAGGCTTGGACTCAATTGAGGAGGATTTGACCGTATACCTGAATTTCTCCCTCAACTATCTTGACTCTTACTTTCTTCATGCAGCCTTCCTGGAGAGAGAATAAAGAAATCATTCTGATTACTTTCCAGAAACACCATGTACATCTTAATTGTGTATCAGAATTGTATCCTAGCTAATTTTTAGATCTATCCAGATAAACTTGGGCTGTACTTCCGAATGGACCACCCTTCCAATTGAGATGGGGTTTTGCAAGAAATTTTGTCACAATATCTATAAAGATATAGAGATTATTTATCGATGTTCTACTTTTGAGTTTTTTATAGTTTTCTAGATTTTAGCCTGACAATCGTAAACAAAGCATGCGGCGCTCTACTTCAGGTACGAGATAACGTGTACCGCAAATAAATGTTTAATTATTTATAAAAATAAAAATATTTTAATAACAATTTAGCGGAAGGTACGATTTTAGCATATTTCTTCTATAGAGAGACGTTCTAGAGGCACAGCATGACGTGCGCGCTCGGCCGTCGATCCTCGAGCGGCGAATATTAGCGGCCCACTGTATCCATGCATATGTTATGGTCAAAGCTCGAAACGCGACATTTCTATGATTAACTGGTCAATTCTGCGGAATGTCCAAGCGTCTTGATTAAAGAGTTTCTAGGAATAGGCTGGGAGTTAGATTAGTTTTTTTATCCGGGGGAGAGGCTTCGCCGCAGGCGCCTATTTGTGTACTGTCTATACATACATATCAGCAATTGAATTACTACAAAACTTATTTGACCAAGACGCTTGACCGTTCGGCAGAATTAACTTGCGTTTCGAGGGTAATTCTAGGATTGACTAATCAATTCTGCCAAATTTACGCTTTGACCATAACACATTCCTTATAGAAATTTAATACTGTAAATGATTTTTTGGCTAGTAATTAATCACTTAAAAGCACTATTAAAAGCACTGTTAATAGTGCTTTTAATAGTGCTTTTAAATGATTAATCACTAGCTAAAAAATCACTTACAGTATTAAATTTCTATAAGGGATACACTTTTCCACCCACACAACAATTGGTTATCTTCTTTCTAATGTTATTCTCAATCCATACAGTGGGATATAATGTAAGACATTTTTATGATTGTTAGGTTAAAACCTAGAAAACTATAGAAAACCTTAAGATATTATAGGATCGATAAATAATCTCTAGATATCGTAACAAAATCATCTGCAAAACCCCATCCCAATCGGAAAGGTGGTCCATTTGGAAGAACCCCCCAAACTTGCATAGCTGCATAATTATAACCATATGCATAAAGAAAAATTTTTAACAATTTTGTGCACGGTTTTGTGATAGAAATACAATTGAATAATTTTTTTTATAAATATGGTTGTGCTGTACAAAATTATTTGGATATACCTAAAAACCAGCATAAAAAAATATATGAATACAGCCGATCGACTTGTAAGTTGAACTCGTCGGAGCCGATGGAGTGTACTTACTTCAGAAATGCAGATTTTGCGGCGCAGTCGTCTTGTGATAAGCGTTTATTTAGCGAGGATCTTGATTTTTTTGAAAAATATACCAGGAAAATGTAGGCACAGCGGACACACTTTAGAGACGGTATTTGTAGTCGGATCTTATGTTTAAAACTATCTTTTTTTATGTACAATCTTAAGATGTCATAAACTAATCAACAGAACCGTATTAACATCTTAAGACGTTACTTAAGACGATTTTGAAATAAGAACGGACTATGAATACCGGACTAGGTTGCGTTTCAATACTCACTGCCAGTACTGAAAGTACCAAAAAATATATATATATAAATTAATCAAAGGAAGATGGAGCGTGGAGCCGTAACAAGGTGTTGGTGTTCATATATTCTATACTTACGTATAGAAATATCGAATTGTAATGTACATACTGTACATATACATATGTATATTCCAATTTAATAAACTGCGCGCCGCAAATTTGTCGGACTTGAAACACAGCTATTTGGAAAATTAATAACCTTCCCTACCCCGGAATTAAATCTACACGATTTAATTGTTTTAAAAAACGTAAAGAATTTATTGCTTAAAATATTAACTCAGCCAGGATTCGAACCTGGAACCTCATTCCGTGAAGGGCGTCGTACCAATTCGACTACCGAGGCATGTGGTAATATTTATCGCAATAACCGGTTATTAACTTGAAAAACGCATGTCTATATATATATGCCCGCGTATATAAATATAATAGTAAAGGCTCACAAGATTAGAAATCAATCAAAGGAAGATGGAGCGTGGAGCCGTAACAAGGTGTTGGTGTTCATATATTCTATACTTACGTATAGAAATATCGAATTGTAATGTACATACTGTACATATACATATATTCCAATTTAATAATAATAAAAATATATAGTTTATGTTACGTACTGGCAGCGAATATCGGAACGCAATCCAAGTCACACGTAAACTGCGAAAGTAAGCCCTATCGCGGCATAATATATCTAGATCGATCGTTTGCCTTTATTTAAGGAGTGGGGGTAGTGCGTACAAAATGCGTACAAAACATATTATTTGAGGAGGGGATGGCGTTGCGAGAGAGGAAGAAGAAACTAAAATGGGTATTGTTTTGTACGCATGCGCGAAAGAGAGCGAACAAAGGAGCACTAGGCTGCATTCGAGGAGCGCGCTATTAGCGCTATTGCATCATTCTGTCTTTATCGCTCATCAGGTGTAAAACAAGGATAGAAAAAGCAAATAGCGCTAAGCGCGCTCCCGAATCCAGCCCTAGAGTCCCATAAAGAGAGAAGCGCCAAATCTGAACAGTTTCTGATTGGTTTCCGGAGTCACGCGATTTTTCATTCCCATCTTCTAACCATTGCGTACGTGTGTGCGTACATGTACAGGCACCGGTATAAATGGTGTCCCGACGACAGCTAGGTGTATGTACGTATGTCACACGCATACACGCATCGGAAAGAATGATGTTTCTTGGTAGCTGAGTCTGCGCGTTAAGTCACACGTATGATGCGCGCTTTGTGTGTATTCGTGCATCTACACACGTATATCGAGCAACCGAAAGACACCATTTCTGTCGGTGCGTGTACAGGGGCACGCATGTGTGTACACGGCACGGAAGACATCCCTTCCACATGCTACTGCACGCTACCGAGCATGCCCGTTTCTGGCATAATTGGTTAGAAGATGACGGCCGCCGGGAAGTGGTGGGAAAGGCTGGCACTTCTCTTATTATAGAATGGCGTCCCATAGAGCGGATTACGCAGAAGCGGAACAAGTGTATCACCAATCACAAGATCGTTCTCTGATAGAACCCTTTCAAAGATTCCGTCGAAACGGTCCCGTGATTGGTAATACGCTCGTTCCGCTTCCGCGTAATCCGCTCCATGGGACCCGATCCTAAGAAGTACAAAATAGAATGTATCCTTTTCTACATGCACCTTTACCTCCCACTTCTCAATATTCGGTCTAGATATAGTATTGGCTGCGTTCCGATATTCACTGCCAGCACTGAAAATTTATAGTTTACGTCACGTATTATACACTATAGATTTTCAGTTCTGTCATTGAATATCGGAACGCAGTCATTATGACTACGTTTTTACACAGCCCGATTTACGCTGAAGTTATATATAACATCGATGTTATAACTTTGGCGTAAATTAAGTCGTGTAAACGTAGTCAATGTCCATGTTTTACATTTTAGACGGAACCCGTTTACTAACGCCTCTCCGATACAGCACAAAATATTTTAAAAATACTTTAAATATTTTTTAGGAAGATTAGAATAATTCACAAAAATATTTTTTAAATGTTCCTATGTCTGCCAGATCATGTCAGAAAAATATCTTTAAAAATATTTTAAAAATATTGCAAATAAATATAGTCAATAATATTTGTAAAATTTTTTAGAAATATTACTTCAAAAAATAAAATGTGTTTAACCCAATCAGCAATAATTATTTCACGTTTAAAAGGTTTTTTTAATATTTGAAAAATATACATGTTTACATCTTAATTTGGAAAATATTATTTTGTATGTACTTATATCTATATTATAGCAGCAATGTTGGGTTAGCCTTGCATTGTATTGCTGGCAAAGTATGTCTCGCGGATGTTATGATTTTGCCTCGCCGGAAGCCTGCGTATATTAGTTCCCAACTGAAATTTACTTACGAGTTACAATAATAAATAAAAAATATTTTTTAAATATTTTGGAACGAGATTATAAAACAGTAAGAGTATGTAGATTTGAATTAATATTTCAAAAATATATTCAAACATTTAAGTATATATTGTCTGGGTGATAAAGAAGAACATTTTTATAAATATTTTTAAAAGAGTCTTAAAATATTCTTAAAAATGTTACCACAAAAGCTTTTTAAACCATTTTTAAATATTCCTAAAACCATTTTAAAATGTGTAAGAAACGAATATGCGTTTAATTTTCCCGGCAACTGGCGCCGCCTGTCGCATGCGAGCGCTGCGGTAACCTCATCCGCGTGAGGCGTTAGTGTATCAGCGCGAGCCAATGGCATTGGCGAACGGTTGTGATTGGGTGAGCGAGATGAGGAGATACCTCATGCGTTGTTTTGCAAAAGCGTAACGGTCGAACAGGTTCGTGCATGTTCTGGCTCGTCCGGACGTGTTAAGAAGAGAAGCCTTTGAGATCCCGAGTCATTCTGACGTGCGTCGGAGGGCTCTAGCCTTTGTAACTATTCCCGGCGTATTTGTCTAAAACCGTGTCGTGAGTCCGTGCAATGGACTTTGCGCGTTCGATGTAAAAGTGAGGAAATATACGGTTGATATTTATCCTAAACGTATTCTTTCTCCTCCTTCCCACCCGCTCGTATCCTACGTATTCTTCGCGAAAGATTAAACTCGTGTTACGTGGACGAAGCAATTCCGACCCCTCTCAAGAGGATTAACTATCCTGACACAAATATTCTGCAATTCAGAAGTAGAACTTTACAAATGTTTCTTGCAATATTTTTACCTTTATGAAAAAATGCGCTCAACTTTGATGGTTAACACTCAAATTTGAGTGTTAACACTCTTTGGGCGTAAGTTTAATGTTTGTCATCAAAGTTTTGAGTATTGACCATTAAGGTTTAGGTAAGTTGTGGGTTTAACCCTCAATAATGAGTGTATAACGAGAGTTTATCCTCAATGATAATTGTAGGTTGGGAATTAAGCCTCAATGACTAGTGTAGGTTGAAGATTGAGCCTCATCATTGGATATTGATTTGGTGTTATCCTAGACAGCACAAAATATTTATGAATATTTATGATAAATAATTATAAATATTTTAAAATTTTATTTTCCACAAATATGTAGTAAATATTTTATAAAAATTTTTAATAAAAATTTTGGAATAAGACAAAAATTATTACTAACAATATATAAAATATATTTTAGAAATGTATTGAAAAATATTTCTTGTATATAAACTGAAATGTTTTTTTATATCTTTTGGCAATATAATATAAATATTTACTAGCTGGTTACCCGGGCTTCGCCCGGGAGTCGTTTTTCTTCAAACGACTTTATTTGTGTTTCAATATCCTTAATCAAAAGAAATTTTTTTATCAGGCAATGGCTGATAAAATTTGGTCCACTAACGAATGAGTAGTTAAGCAAACATACATAACACACCAATCCACAAAAAATGCTATAAATTGAAAAATAATACTTTTTTATCGACTGAAGTTCAATTCTGTCATATACAATTCTTTGAGATTCACTCAATTATTTCCCAAAAAATTTGAAAAATTTTGTAACCGATTTCCAAAAAAATCGGTAACGAAAAATTATACACTTTATGGCAATCCCCAGGAAATTCTACCTCTGTTTTATATACAATTCTTTAAGATTCGGTCAATTATTTCCCGAAAAATTAGAAAAATTTCGAATATTAATTCCCAAAAAGATCGGTAACAAAAAACTATACAGTTTATAGCACTCCCCGGGAAATTTTACCCCTGTTTTATGTACAATTCTTTAAGTTTCGGTAAATTATTTTCCAAAAAATTAGAAAAATTTCGGATATCGATTCCCAAAAAAATCGGTAACGAAAAACTATACAGTTTATGGCACTCCCTGGGAAATTTTACCCCTATTATGTATATAATTTTTTAAGATTCGGTCAATTATTTCCCGAAAACTTGGAAAAATTTCGGATACCGGTTCTCAAAAAGATCGGTAACGAAAAACTATACACTCTATAACACTCCCCGGAAAATTCTACCCCTATTTTATATACTTTTAATAAAAATTCGGTCAAATAGTTTAAGAGTGTATAAAGAACATACCGTCGCTTCCGAATAAAAGGGCGTTAACTTGGAAGCCGGTTGAAAAAGGCGTTAACTCGGAAGCCGGTTGGAAAAGACGTTAACTCGGAAGCCGGTTGGAAAAGGCGTTAACTCGGAAGCCGGTTGGAAAGGGCATTAACTCGGAAGTCGGTTGGAAAAGGCGTTAGCTCGGAAGTCGATTGAAAAAGGCGTTATCTCGGAAGCCGGTTGGAAAAGGCGTTATCTCGGAAGCCGGTTGGAAAGGGCGTTAACTCGAAAGCCGATTGAAAAAGGCATTAACTCGGAAGCCGGTTGAATAAGGCGTTAACTCGCGCGCTCTAATTTTTCGCGTCAATTTAAGTTGGCAGTACTGCTGAAATAATGTTGGTGCTTGATTTATATTTATAACATAAATCATATTGAAACAAAAAATTATTAGTATGCGCATATAGGTTTCGCGGGTGCTGATTACGAATTTGATGTCAAAAATCTTGTATTCTAAATAATATTATGCTTTTCCATAAAGAAAAAACTCTTATACAAAAAAGCATAACATTTTAATCTATCGATGGAATGATATATTTAATAACATGAATTATTATAAATAATACAAATTCAGTCTTTATAAAAACTTTACAATAAGAAATTTTTTATGTTTTTACATTGCTCAATGAATATGGTTCCATTTTCAATTTACTAATTTTTATAAATTAAAAGTTAATAAATATCTATCGAGTATTGTAAAAACATGGTAGGTCATGAATGACCCATGGTTTCTCTCTCTCTCTCTCTCTCTCCCCCTCCCTCTCTCTATTAGAATGAAATAAATTATATACAATGCATATTTGTATATATATACATATGTATTTTTATTTACTATAATATAATTATTAACAGAACATAAACATATAAAATTAACGAAAAGAAAATATAGTCTTTTAATAATGCAAAACTTAAACTATATTTGCATGAAAAAAATTTATTCCATCAATTTAAAATAAAAATCATGAAATTCAAGCACCAACATTATTTCAGCTGTACTGCCAACTTAAATTGACGCGAAAAATTAGAGCGCGCGAGTTAACGCCTTATTCAACCGGCTTCCGAGTTAATGCCTTTTTCAATCGGCTTTCGAGTTAACGCCCTTTCCAACCGGCTTCCGAGATAACGCCTTTTCCAACCGGCTTCCGAGATAACGCCTTTTTCAATCGGCTTCCGAGCTAACGCCTTTTCCAACCGACTTCCGAGTTAATGCCCTTTCCAACCGGCTTCCGAGTTAACGCCTTTTCCAACCGGCTTCCGAGTTAACGTCTTTTCCAACCGGCTTCCGAGTTAACGCCTTTTTCAACCGGCTTCCAAGTTAACGCCCTTTTATTCGGAAGCGACGATACATACATACATACATACAGACATTCTATTTTATATAGATAGATTATAAACATTTTGATCAATGTTAGATATCTCTGTAATCTCTGTAACAAATATTGCAGTATTATTTTTGGAAATATTAAAAATACATTGGATAATATGGTATCCAGATAACACAATGGTGTCATTGGTTTGACCTTGGAAAGTCGTATGAAGATCACATGAAGATCACCTTTAATTTCTTAAATGGAAACCTTGGCGGAAATATTTCTATAAAATTTAAAAAAAATAAAAGTGTACTACAAAAAACTATAAAATATAATTGCCAAAATCTATTAAATTCTACATGAATTTAAGAAGTACTACAAAATTCTACATGAAAATGCTAGAATTGGAATACTTTTGTAAATTTTTGTATTTTTTTAGTGCATCTTGATCTATAAATTTTTCGGTAAAACTACGCCAAACTACAACTAATACTGATATTCGACACATTTCTATATTTATTTGAGTACAGTAGACTACAAGGAAATACTAGAATTAAAACACTCTAATGAGGAAATTCACCCGACATAAAAAAAAATTATATTTATTTTAAAATTTTATTACTACTTTTTAACTAAATTTGTTTCTTAAGATGTAACCTATGATTATAAATATTTTCTCGTACTTGAAAAACACACTTACCTTGATGGGATTCGAACTCGAGACCTCGGGACCTCTGGATCGTGAGCCAACTGTCTAGCCCGTATCAGACTACGGATTGGGATTGAGATTGAATTGAAATTTAATCAATCAGAACAGATAAAACTGATCTCAAGTTTAGTAAACTTTGCTCTGATTGGTCAAATTTCAATCCAATCTCAATCCCAATCCGTAGTCTGATACGGGCATACGTGGTAGAGACTACTTCTTAATTTAATGTAAGTGTTATATATAGTCTACATATGTCATAACCAGCGCAAATATATAATTTTTCAAAAATCATCTTAAGAAACAATTTTAGTTTAAAAAGAGTAATAAAATTTTGAATTGGATATATGATATAATATTTTTTAATGTCGGGTGATTGTCAGAAAAAAAACCAGTGCCGGCTCATTACAAAATAGGCCTATTGAGCCAACGTCGCGCCGCGCGATTACAAAAAGAAAAAAAACTTCTTTATTCTAACTTATCTGTAAAATAAAAAGCGAGTCATTATAAAAAAAACCTTACCCAGTACCACATACACACATGTCTAAAACCGCATAACCCGGGAAAAAAAATATCTTATTTATTCATATTGGTTTATATTAGTTTACATTAGTAGATACATGATTATATATGATCATACAAGAAATGGAAAATATAATCTTAAACAATATTATATGGCCATATATATGAGAGTATATAATTATACATGGCCATATAGCCCAGTAAAATGACAAAATTTGGAGGAAATAATACTGACTGGGCTGAAACTTTGTAAACAGGCTTGTTTTAGGGTACTATTTAACATATTAAAAGTCCCCACAAGTAGACGCTACGTTGCGGGCAGGAGAGGGTCCAAAAGATCCAAAAAACCAGTTTTTCGCAAGTAACTCGGAAAATATCAACTTTACGGAAATTTATGTAGATATAAAAATTGTAGCTTACAAAATTTCGCACAATATCATTTTTTATTCAAGTTTGTACGACCAAATGGAGCAGAGATAGAATTTTTTTAAACATCGGTAGTTTTGCAACGCAACGAAAACGCGTACACGCGTCGCGCATTTTTCGCTAATATATCGAAAATGGACTCTTAAATCTAAAAATAAAAGTTGTAGAGAATCTAATTACGAACAATTTCGTGTTTTATTCATTTCTGTACGGTCCTAATTCGCCGAGTTATTAATTAAAAGACAATTTTATTTTATGTTGATAGTGGATGTTTTGCATGTAAAAATCAGTATTAACTCTGAAAGTATAGGTCGTACACATATAGTATGTATAATAAAAGTTAAAGAGAATACAATTTTGAACATGTTGATGTATGCATGAATCCATTTTGGTAAAGATAGCTTAAAGTTAAGAGCAAAGAACATGAAAAAATGTAATTTTTGAGTTCAATCAATTCAATTTCAATCCTTTATTCTCTTCCCTTCCGGGGTTGAAAAGGCGTTTTATTTTGGGCAAACGTTCCCAAACCCTTACATATTATTCATATAAACACATATACACATTTCACATGGCGTTTTATAGGGACGTACCCAACCCTTTACATAAATCCCTTAACCCAACTTATCACCTGGCCTTTTTACGACCTTACATATCCTATTACCCATCCCACCCCTTCTAGGACCTTCCCTCTCTCTTCTTCTTTTGCTCCGCTTCGTCCTCGTCCGTGCTCATCAGCAGCTGGTCTTCCATCTTCTCTACAATCTCGTCCTCCGCCGACTTCCTGGTCCCCCCACTTTCCTCCTCTTTCCTTTCCTTTCTCTTTTCCCTCTCTTTTCCTTCTTTGATCCTATCTTCCACCGACTTATCTGCATCTATCTTTACCTTCATCCTACTTCCTTCCTTCCTTCTCGCTTCCAGTACTTTCCTGCTATCTTTTTTGCTTCCCATCTTTACGAGGAATGTTATCCAATCCCCTCTATGTCCTATCTGGTTCACCTCCTTTACCTCTGCCCTCACCTTAAGCCCATCTGTAAAAAGTTGCTTCACCTTATTCAAATTCGAGCTACCTCCTCCCCATCTCTTCTTCTCGACCCTAATTATCACATTCTTCTTTCTTTTTTTATCGTCTTTCTCTTCTTCTTTTTCGTACCACCATTTTGTTTTACATACCTTACTATTTTCCTCCTCACTCTCGCTTCTCTTCCTTTTACCTGAGCATTGTTCGAGTCTGTATACCTTCCTTTTTAGCTTCTCTATTTCCTCTTTTATTTCCCTTATCTCCTCCTTGTACTCCTTCATCACCTTCACCATTCGTTCTTCTGCTACCATCTCTATCGCCTCTTTGTCGATTGCCATCGTTCCTTTGCAAATTAACTTTCGCTCCATCTTTATTCCTTCACCTCCTGCTTATCTGAAATCAAAAGACATTTATTTAATCTCTCTGCTTAGCTGTCATTGTACTCGCTTGCCTTCTTTTCCTTTCTAATTCCGCCATCCACTTCTCTCCTTCACCCTTGCTGTCTAGTATTCTTTTGATTCTTTCGCTAATTCCTTCTCTTTCTTCTCCTTCTTCGTCTCTTGTGCACCATTCTAAAACATGCTCCCATGATTCTGCCTCCGCGCCACATATCCTGCAGCTTGTTTTTTCTATTGTATCCCAGTATCTTCCGCTTCTCATCTCGTTACCTAATCTGAATCTCGCTATCCTAATCATAGATTGTTCTTTTCCTTTTCTTTCCAGATATTCAGGCCTCCTGTTTTCTACTACTTCCTTGTACCATTTGTTGTATCTTGATTCTCTTATCCTTTCGTCCTTCTCTTGAATCTGAATGTCCCTGTCTCTTTCCGCTAATTCCTCAATGCTACTCCATCCCTCCCCTCTTTTTCTCTCTATTTCCTTAACTGCATAACCTCTTCGCTCGTAAAAGCTCTTTCTTTCTTCTTCCCATTTTGACTTTTCTTTCCTATCCTTTTCTCTTATTTCCCTCCAGCACTCTCTTGCAATCTCGTTTCCTTCTCCTCTCTCCAATTTTTCTTCATACTTTATCGCCCTTTTACCAGCGCTTATTCTTGCTTTATCTCTTTTAGTTTCCTCTCTTATCATATATCCGGGCGTATTCCAGTCCAGGCCTAACGTCCACCTTATATACCTTTCGTGCATTCTTTCTATTTTCTTTCTTTCTTTCCATCCCCATACTTCTGCTCCATATAAGGCTATGCTTGCAACCAGCGAATCATATAACTTGATCCTTCTTATCCAGTCTCCTCCAAATAACCTTTTTCCTATTCCCCATACCTGTCTCATTGCTATGGTCGCTTTTCTTACTCTCTCATTTATATGCGCATCTTGTTCTCCGTTCTTTTGGAATGTGTAGCCTAGATAGCAGAATTCCTTCACCTCTTCTATTTCTTCTTCCTTCCAACTCCACTTTACTTTCTTCATTTTACCTCCTTCCTTCCTAAATCTCATTACTTTTGTTTTCCCTACATTAACTCTTAGCTTCTTTCTGTCAAAGTATCTTTCTAGTCTTTTCAGCATTCTCTTCATTTCCTCTTCATCCTCTGCTACAGCAACTATGTCATCCGCGTACGCTAACGTCCAGAATTTTATTTTTCCTACAACTATCCCTCCATCTTGTCCTTTCCTCATTGTCTCTTCCATGTCTGCCAGCAGAAGTATGAAGAGCATAGCGCTCAGCGGGCATCCTTGCCTAACTCCTTTGACCGTCCAGAAGCACTTTCCTTTTTCCCCTTTTACCCTTACCACACATCTTGTCTCCTCATACAGGTCTTCTATCCTCGTCCTCAATTGCTCACTGATTCCTTCTTTCTTCAGGACTTCCCATATTTTTTCTCTGTCCACTGAATCGAATGCGGCTTTCAGGTCTATAAATGCTGCTACTAGTTTCCCTTTTCTCTTGCTTATAGCTTTCCCAATCACATAGTTCAGCGCGTATATATTCTCCATTGTTCCTTTCTTTTTTCTGAATCCTGTCTGTGTTTCTGGTAGCATCCCCTTCTCTTCTACCTCTCTCTCTAGCCTCTTAGCCAAAATTGCTGCATATATTTTGTAACTTGTATTCATTAGTGTCACCCCTCTGTAGTCCTGCGCTTCCTTTCCTTCTCCCTTTTTTACTATTGGCACTATTATTCTTTCTTTCCAATCTTCTGCTATCTCCCCCGTTCTCCATGCTTTATCACATACCTCCCATATTTTTTCTCTCAGTCTCTCGCCTCCATAGATCCATACCTCGTTTGCTAGTCCATCCGTGCCTGCAGCTTTCTTTTCTTTCATTTCTTTGATTACTTCTTCCACTTCTTCTCTTCTTATTCCTCCCTGCTCTTCTTTATTCCCTATTCTTTCCTCTCTCCTCCTATCCTTTTCACGCGGCTTCGTCATAACTCCATCCAGTAGTTCGGTGAAGTGTTTATTCCACTGCTCCTCCGTTATCTCTTCGCATACCTCTTTCTTGCTTTTCCTTTGTCTGTTTATAAATTTCCATACTTCCGTTTCATTATTTGCTTCTCTTGCTTCCTTCATTACTCTCTCCTTTTCTGATTCCTTCTTTTCTTTTATTTTCTCCTCATATTTCTTTTTCTTTGCTATGTACTTCTTTTTGTCTGTCTCTCCTCTTCTCCACCTCGCTATATTCTCACGTGCTTCCTCCCTTAGTTTTGCACATTCTTTATCCCACCATCCGTTTTTTCTCTTTGCTCTCCTGTCTTCTCTTATTTCTTTCCTCTCTGCGGCTTGCTTTGTCGCTTTCTTTATTTCCTCCAGTATTTCCTCTATGCTCGTACCTTCTATCTTCTCTTCTTTCATTCTCTCTTTGTACCTTTCTTTTCCTTCCCTCGACCAATTCATTATTTTTCTCACTCTTCTCTCCTCTTCTCCTCCTTCACTTGTTCCTTTTATCTTTATTGTTACGGGTTGGTGATCCGAGTCTACCGTCTCTCTAATCTTTACTTCCACTGTTTTTTCCCATACCTCCTGGTTTCCGATTATATAGTCAATTACCGACTCTCCCCTTCCTCCTGTAAATGTGAACTCTCCATCGGTGTCTCCTTTTGTTCCGTTCAATATTCCTAATCCTCCTTCCTCAATAAACCCCAGCAGTTTTCTTCCTTCCGTGTTAATTTCTTTATCCTTCGATTTTCTCTTTTCCCCCATTATCTCTGTTAGGCTACCTTCTTCCCCAGTTCTTGCGTTAAAGTCACCTCCTATTATTATTTGCTCCCCTAATCCTCCCTCGTTTGTGAATTCCTTTATATACCTTATTTTCTTCTCAATATCGTTGTTCACATATACCGCTATAATCTTCCATGTTCCCTCCTTCGTCTTTGCTATTCTTTCTACAATTCCTTCCTCTTCTCTCTCTTCTGTTCCACCTGCCACTATTTCCTTCCTAACACCAGTTATTATTCCTCCTCTTGCTCTTCCTTTCTTTTTTTCTTTTGTCGCAGGTTGGCATTTCTATACGTACTTATCTGATAACATTCCTTTGATTTTGCGCCAATCTTTTTGCTCTACCCACGTTTCTAGCATCGCTATTATATCCCAGCTTTCCATTTCTTTCCAGAATTCTTCGTTTTTTCTCTTTAGTCCAGCTATGTTCCAGAAGCCTATGCTTAATGTACTCTCTTTTTCTTCATATTTCCTGTTCTTTTCCTTGTTTCCTCTCCATATTCCCTCTCCTTTCCCTTTGCTTCTTATGTCTCTTCTCTCGTTTTCTCTCTTCTTTCTTTTACTACTTTCGAAACCCACTCTCTTCCTCCAATTTCCCCTTACTTTCGTTCCATTTTATCTCTTTATTATCTACCCACATCTTCTGGTATCCAATCGTGGTTTTCTTTCCTGCCTCTCTTTCTTCTTTTGCTACTCTTCTTATCTCTTTTTGTATCTGCCCTTCCAATCTAGTTAGATCGTCGTCCAGATAGCATTCATATTTTTTACCCAGTTCCTTTCTTTTTGTCATTATTTCTCTTTTGTCCTCCCAGCTCTTACATTTTATCACTGTCATTTTATTTCTCCCTTTTCCTATTTCATGTACTTGTTCGATGGCTATTTTCATCTCTTTTATTTCGCTTATCATCTTCTCTACTTTCTCTTTCTTTCCTGCTTCGCTTCCTATCGCTGTTCCTTTCACAACTATGTTATTTCTCCTCCTTCTTCTCTCCGCCATTTCCATATTTCTTTCCATCTCTTTCATTTTTTCCATTAAGTATCTTCCTTCGCTCTTGTCTTCTATGTTCAATTCTGTTTTTTCTATTTTCTCCTCTACCTTTTTTATTCTTTCCTCCAGCGACTTTTTTTGCTGTTCCCAAATTTCCTCTCTCCTTTTAAATTCTTCTTTCAGCTCTTTTATTTCCTTTTTTATTTCTTCTTTATCTTTTCTTCTTTCTATTTCCTGTTTCTCTAGTTTCCTTAGAATTTCCTTAATCTCCTCTGCTGCCATGTTTTCTTCCTCTTCCTCTTCTTTTTTTATTTTATTTGGTGGTGATCTGCCAGCCTTCCTTGCTTCGCTAAATTTCTCCAATATTTCTTCCTCTGCTCCTTCTCTTTTCCTCTTCTGTATGTAATCTTTGATTGACCCTGTTCCTAAGCTGTCTGCCCTTCCTCTCAGTTTGGCCAGTCCTTCCGCTTTTGTTGGTCTTCCCTTCGTTTTCTTTCCTTCCTCTTCTCCTTTCTTTTCCTTGTCACCTCTTTGTCTACTTTCTACTATTCCTTCCTTCTCTGCCTCCATTCGCCACCTTTACTTACTATATATTCGCCGTGGCTCCCTCTACGTTTACTCTTTCCGCCCTTTTCAATTATCTCTATCCGCTCCTTCCCTGTCGGTAATTTATCTCCTTCCTTCTCCAACAGGTGACGCCCTGTCCACCTCTTCCGCTTACGTGCCTTCTCCTGCCGCCCTAACCTTCTCACCTGTTGACTTTTTAAGATCTATTAATTAATACCTTCCTGATTCCTACTTTGACTCACCGTATCTCTGCTTATTGCCCTGCTTCCGCTCTTTCCTATTTTCTACTACTCTCCTATTTCTCTCTACTATACCGCTCCTTCTAGCTCTCCAAATTCCACCTGATTCTCCACGTCTACTCTCCTCAACTGACCAAACGCCTCTCCTCTGTGTAATTTTTGAGTTTATTTTGGAAAATAACTTTTTCTGATTGGTTGGAGGCAGTAATGTTATGTACTTTTCTTGAAGTTATTTTAATTATCTTTAAAATGAGACGTCGTAGACCTTTTTTTATTAAAACGTTGATGAGTTACAGGCGTTTAAATATTGAAGAAAAAAAATCAATTTTTGTTAAATTAACATTTTAGTCCAAAAATATGTGAATAATAATTTTTCAAAAATTTATTTTACCTTGTTTTCATTACTTCATATATATGTAAACGTGCTGGAGTAGTATAAGTCCTTTGCAAAGTATGTTTTATTTAAAAAAAAGTTTATGAGAATATTGTTGTATTGTTGATAAATTGTGGAAAAATTGCATTATTATTCCTATTTTTGTAAATATCTTTGTTTCTATTAACTTTAAGAAAAAACTTCAAGAGACCGAAATTAAAGCTGACAAAATTTTCTATGAAATAGAGTATATGGCATGTAATTTTGAATGCATCGTGATGGGAAACTGGCGTTTCAAAAGACAGGTAAGTTTACGTACGTAACAGATTATCACTACGAGTCGCCCAAAATGATGAAAAAACGTGTTCTTAACAATTTTTATGTACTTATTGAAGTGTCAGAAGTTATTCTTGGGGTCTTTCTGAATTGTTTGGGGTACTAGGCCGATATTTTTAGAACCGATAGTACTGTACTAAAGATTGAGAAGGGTCCGATTTTCTTCAATATTTAAATGCCTGTAACTCATCAACGTTTCAATGAAAAAAGGTCTACAACGTCTCATTTTAAAGATAATTAAAATATCTTTAAGAAAAATACATAACATTACTACCTCCAACCAATCAGAAAAAGTTATTTTCCAAAATGAACTCAAAAATGACATTTTTTCATGTTTTTTGCTCTGAACTTCAAGCTATCTTTACCAAAATGGATTCATGCATACATCAACATGTTCAAAATTTTATTCTCTTTAACTTTCATTATACATACTATATGTGTACGACCTATACTTTCAGAGTTAATACTGATTTTTACATGCAAAACATCCACTATCAACATGAAATAAAATTGTCTTTTAATTAATAACTCGGCGAATTTGGACCGTACAGAAATGAATAAAACACGAAATTATTCGTAATTAGATTCTTTACAACTTTTATTTTAAACATTTTTAAATTTGAGAGTCCATTTTCGAGATATTAGCGAAAAATTCGCGACGCGCGTACGCGTTTTCGTTGAGTTGCAAAACTACCAATGTTTAAAAAAATTCTATCTCTGCTCCATTTAGTCGTACAGACTTGAATAAAAAACGAAATTGTGCGAAATTTTGTAAGCTACAATTTTTATATCTACATAAATTTCCGTAAAGTTGATATTTTCCGAGTTATTTGCGAAAAACTTGTTTTTTGGACCTTTTGGACCCTCTCCTGCTCGCAACGTAGCGTCTACTTGTGGGGACTTTTAATATGTTAAATAATACCCTAAAACAAGCCTGTTTACAAAGTTTCAGCCCAGTCAGTATTATTTTCTCCAAATCGACAAATTTCGAGTCATTTTACTGGGCTAATATATAAGCATATATAATTATACACTCGGGAAAAAATACCTCTTATTTGTTCATATTAGTAAATATATAATTATATATGATCATATAAGAAATGGAAATATAATCTTGAACAATATTATATGGCTAAATATCTTTAAGTATAACTTTATATAGTCATATATGGTTTTATATACTAGCTATAGTATATTATCATGTGTGATCATGTAAAAGTATATTTATAAGGTTAAAGATAATCATATATGAGAATATATACTCTATAATGGATCTATCCATATAAATTTGTATAACTGTTATAAAAATATTCTTCTAATAGTATATTATTTTACTTGACAATATCAAATTAATATAAAATATATTATTTTTAGTTTTAGTTTGCACAATTGCGTTTTAAATCCGACAAAGTCCATATTGGCACGCACTGCCAACTTAAAAAACTGAAACTTGTATTTAATAATAATTGATATTGTGAAATATTATTAAGCATCAAGATCCGCTTTGACCGAAAACGGCACTTCTCATTGCTTATATGTTATTTTAACTTTTCTTTTTTTTCTAATTTTGCATAAAATACTTAATTTTTTTAATTGACATATTAATTTTTACTTTTCATTGAAAGGTTGAAGGTTTGGTTGAAGGTCTGTTAATTTCCACGTAAAATTGTAGTATTTTATAAACATCTAAAAAAAGCAAATTTATGTAGATTTTCATGAATTCACGAGTTGTAAAAGGCTTAAGAATTTTGTATATAGGTAAAAAATTGTACATTTATGTATTTTTCTATTGGACTTTACAACAGACTATACGAAAATAAAAACATAAGTATTTTGACTTCTGTAAATTAAGAAGTTATTAATAATAGATGAATTTTGGAAGATTTGTGTAAAAACTTGTAACATTTAACTAAAAATTACAAATTTTAATTAGCTAGAGTTGTAATAAATTTTTGAGCTGTACAAACAAATCGGTATTTGTTAGTATTCGTACGCAGTTGTAGTATTTTATGAGAAACTAAAAATTGAATTAGATTCTAAGTTGCATAGTTTTACGATACGTAAATTGTGGTAGATTTCTATAGTCATTTATAAATAATTGTAGTATTCTACAAGTATAAGCAAATGTTTTAATTTTTTAAGATTTTGTTTCTTCTTAAATTTTTAAAATTTGTAGATTTTTGTACTATTTTTTACAAAATTGTAGTTTTTCATAAAAATACTACTTGCAAAATTTCTTGATTTGAGAACATTGTAATTTGTGGTATTATTTCGTAGATATTTCTACAAAAAAATAACTATTTCTACAAAAAATTAAATATTTCAACAAAAATGTACACTATTTCTAGTTAAATTTTGTAGTTATTCATAGAAATTTTTTCCGCCAGGAAACCCCTATTTTTCAATGCATATTCTTGTAGCTAATCTCGAGAGCTTTTCAAAACACCATAATAAAGTATTTTTTCATTAAGAACTTTTGGAATTATAAGGCTTGAAAGTTCTAGTATTTTGACATAAAATACAAAATATCTTGTAAAACTGATAAGTTTTCGGTAATGTTACCTTAATACTTTTATGCACAGAATAATGAGACGAATCAATTGGTATGAAAAAAAGACATAGTTGCTTTTAAGAAAAAGTATGCATGCAGATGCGTGTTGCAAATTGCATATTATTATGCCAGACTAGAGTCAAGCTCAACAGGGTCTTCTTTCCCCGCTAATTTTTCCAAGCCCGTTCCCTTGGCAGTAGTTTCGCTAGATAGTAGATAGGGACAGTGGAAATCTCGTTAATCCATTCATGCGCGTCACTAATTAGATAACGAGTCAACTTAATTTTTTTTAATAGAAATATAATTTTTTAAACATTTACGTTTGTAGTTTTTTTCATTACGAGCTCAACGCGTTATGATCCAAAGTCGTCGAAGGTCAAATGACCAAATGCAGGCTTACAGGTATTATTGTTTTTGTACATGTTATGCGACATCTTTTGCAGCTGCAAGTGAGAAGACGATGATTCCACATGTCAAACTAAATCGAAATTGAATGGATCTTGTTGTTAGACTGTTATTTCTGTGTTTATGTTTGTGTACATGAGCAATGTCATGATGACTTAGTTTGTCACTCGGAATCACCATGTTAACGCTAGTAGTACGAATTAGCATTCACTGTATTTATCAATTTATTTTTTCTAGTTTAAGTAAACTAGAAAAAAATGTCAGTCATACCTACGTCCGACAATTAATATTAAAATTTTAAGAAACAAAAGCAATAGCAAATGGAAACAGACTTATACAAAGAATAGTGAATGAAGCAACTCAACTTGCGTGCGTGCGTGCGTGCGTGCGTGCGTGCGTGCGTGCGTGCGTGTGTGTGTGAAGTGTTAGGTCATTTTGCAATGAATCCAACATTGTCATTCGCCAAGCTACAGATACAAACAGTGTCTCATAACATGTACAAAGACAATAATACTGTGAGCCTGCATTTGATCTTTGACGACTTTGGATCATAGCGCTTTGAGCTCATAATAAGAAGGGTGACAAACGTAGATGTTTAAAAAATGTGTCTTTTTTATGTTAGGGTTAAAAAAAAGGTAAAAAAATTTAAAAGAAATTAAGTTGACCTTTATTTAACCATAACGCCTCTACCCAAATTTTCTTAAATCAAAGTATGTCCCCCTTGCTACCCTATATTCTCTCCAAACAGTGTTTTAATATCTTTACTAGTTCCCGAGATATTTCGACTGAAAGTTTTCAAATCATGAGCTAAACAATACCTACTGCTTTTTGCTAACTTTAGCTTATTTAAAAACTAGGGATTAGCATAAATAATATTTTTATATTAATATCATGCATCTTTTATGTCACTACTAAACTAAGTTAAATAAACAAATTAAAATTAAAGTACATCTAACCTAATTGAAAACTACTTTTTATTTTTGTAGGATTATTTCCAAGAATATAGTTTAAAGAAACCAATCAATTATAAAACCAACAATCATTCAATTTATACTTGACTCGTATCGCCGTCTTTTAATTAATTTATTGACATTTCATGAGTCTAATGATATATTTGAATTTACGCAGGCTGAAAACATGCGCTTGTTAAACTTATCAACGCGGTTATTGCGATAAATATTATCACATGCCTCGGTAGTCGAATTGGTACGACGCCCTTCACGGAATGAGGGAAGTCCCAGGTTCGAATCCTGGCTGAGGTAATATTTTTCGCAATAATTTCTTTACAGTTTTTTAAATAATTAAATCGTATAGATTTAATTCCGGGGAGAGAAGGGTATTAATGTTCCAACGATAGCTGTGTTTCAAGTCCGACAAATAATCGGCGCGCAGTTTATTAAGTTGGAATATATGTATATACGTATATACATTGTAATTCGTTATTTCTGTAACTATTAATTCTCTATTTGCGCACCACGTACCGCGCTTGACTCGTATCGCCGTCTTTTAATTAATTTATTGAGTAAGTCAATTCGACTTTTCCTTTTATAAAATACCAGTCACTTTTCAGATTTGGCGTTGGCACCTACTTCTTACAACAGTGCAATGATTTCCGCCTGAGATTATATTGCCTACATTTCTCCTAATTTAATTATTCGACACTGAAGAGAATTGAAACCTAAGACCGAAACACTTATGTTTTCTTAACCCTCAGGGTACGGATTGGGTTAGCGTAACCCGAGCGAATTTTGAAAGTATATTTAAAATTTTGACTAGCTAGATACAGATCTGAAAATAATTTTGTTGCACCATTAAAATAATTATAGTAGGTCACTGAAGTATGATGATAATGCTGTAAAAATTTTGACATTTTAGCAATTAGTTCTACATATAATTATTTTAAATCACATTGCGTGAATCTATAATTATTTTAATTATGTAGAACTGATTGCTAAAATGTCAAAATTTTTTACAGCATTATCATCATACTTCAGCGACCTACTATAATTATTTTGATGGTGCAACAAAATTATTTTCAAATCTGTATCTAGCTAAATTTTTAAATACTTCAACAAAACCGTTCTTTCCGTGTGTAGCCATTAATGTATAGCACATAAAAAAATGCATAAACAGTTAAAGTCGTTTAAGTATTTTTATTTATCACATTAACGAAAACATACAAAATTATCGTTAGTATTGCCGTAGCGCAAAATACCTGAAGTAGGAAAAATGTTTATCAAAGAACTAAAATCCATCTCAAGCGCCATTTCAAAGGAAGTGAATGGGGGGGGGTCCGTACCGGGGGGGGGGGGAATCTTTGAGGTAGCTACTATGTGAGCGCCAAGGGGCAGCGTCAGTCTACGCTTGGTGCTCAAGTTATACGACTTTAAAAATTTAACGGGTAGTCTACACCCAGTCCGTACGGAACGTTACAAAATCCGTGTTTTCAAACAAAAAAATTTGTGTTTTTCGAGTATTTGCTGCAGTAGAGTATTCTGGTATGTATAATTTACTATTTTTAATATACTTTTGTGCATTCTAACCTCAAAATGATACTTTGTAGCATACCAGCATAACGTATCCGTGCATGCAATTTTTGTTATTTATTTATATTATACTAATCAACAACATCCAAAAGAACTATTTTTACTTTAAGATATTTTTTTTGCGTTATTACGATAAATCAAGCAAGTAACGTTATATCGCTATCGCAAAAAACGAGTATTTTCATAGTTAAAAAAAAAATACTTTTTGAAATGGATCAAAAAACGAATTCAGCTATTTCAAAGAACAACTTTTTAGCTTTCAAACGCGACTTAAAAAATGTCGATATCTCTTTTTTTCATAAAGTTATGCAATTTAAAAGAAAAAATGAATTTTTATGAAAATTTTTTGAGAATGGTTTACATTTTCAAATGTATCTTTGTTTAAACAAATAATGTAATAAATCTATCAACGCCATTGTATTTTTGAAAAAATTTCCGATCCAAAGAAAAAAAAATTTGTTACAATTGACAAATTTACAGCCCGATATACAGTCAATCAAAGTCGCCGGGTTAGGCTAACCCATATCCGTACGGAACGTAACTTTTTTATAGTCCGTACCCTGAGGGTTAATTTATTGTATAATACGTAATTTATGTTAAGGTGCATTTATGTAATATTGACGTAATTTTTACACGAATTATATACGGTAACTCGATAGATTGTACGACGTTTGTCGACACCGTTTGCGCAAATAAAAGTCTTTAGACGCCTCCGACGTTGACGGCTGACTCCATCTTGGGCATTCTTTCGCCAAGTGCTTCATTGATTCGCACCCTTTTCATGCTTGCATTGCATCGCAATATGCTTCGTTTCATGTACTTGTAACACTCTGTTGGTTTTCCCCTTGCCGACGGCATCTTTGTCCTTCCGCCATTGATCGCTCTCGCTCCATCCTTCATCGTCCTGACGTCACTCAATCTTTTATAGTCCGGTTTTCGAATGCTTTTAACAACTCGACCCCCGTCCAGCAATTCATATTAAGCGCGCGGACTTGGTTTGGCGATTGCTGATTTGTCATGCCTTCAATAAGGGAGTCCAGAATTTCGTCCTTTGTAATTGGATTCCCTTTTCAGCATCAATTTGCCTGGATCTTCCACACTCAGCGTTAGATATTCGGCTTTCAAATAAAATCATGGTAGCACGCATCCCTTCAATCGCGAACTGATCAATATATGTAATTAAAGCCCGATCTACAATAGCTGTAGTAAGCTGTAGTAAGCCTTAAGATGTAAGAAATTTACTAATCACAGTCGATTATTCTCCTCACATTCGCCTGTAATTGGTCAATTTCTTACGGATTGAGGCTTACTACAGCTTACTACAGCTATTGTAGATCGGGCATAACTGATATACGATGTCTCAGTAACTGCAATTGTTGTTTTCACCTCTAAAAAGTGTTATCTGTTCTGTTTCTTTTTTTAGAGTTCCTTTTCTTGACGTATAAATATAAGTTCCATCTTCATCGCGTTATCGCGTTAATAACGCTCGTTAAAATTAATCATTGATTAATAATTGACCTCAGATTCCTTTCATTATATCTTATAAAACTCCTAACAATTTTCCTTTGAGATGAGCCAGAAAGATGTAATTGATTCAATTTCGCGGTACGACAGACACAAGATGTCGGTATTCCAATTTAGCAAAATCTGCGATAGAGTTCTTAAACTAATACCTCCGCAACAAGAAGATCAGTTGGTGTAATTAATTATTAATAAACAAAGTCACGCATATGCTGCCGTAGAGAGAATGGATTTTAACACGATCTCTACTCTAACGCATTACTTAAAAATTATCTTTAGACCGAACAAATCAACAAATCAATACTGTGGTAAAAATAAAATAAAAAAAATAGAGAGGAGTCGGAGGGTCTGATGAGGGTGCTGAGTGCAATTGCAGAGGGTTGGAGAGCGAGGGGGGAAGGGAAGGTGGTGAGGTAGGATAAGGCGAATAACAGGAGGGCAGCTATGGTGGGGTGAGTGGAGGAGGACCGCGCTGAGCAGGGTGGCACTACGGCGGGACGTCGAGGCGGTGGTTAAAGACGAAAGGGGTATTACTGGAGAAAGCTGGTCTGGTGGTCTGTTTGGAAGGGGAGCAGGACAAGGAGATGGCAGGATGCGGAGAGGAGCTGGACAGGAAGCGAAGGAGGCAACAGGAGAGGCGGATGAAAAGAAGAGAGCCCCAGCTAAGGTGCAGTGAGCCTGTCAAGGGAGGAAGTGACGGACGGAAGTAAGGCGGAAAGGAGGGAAATAAGGGGGTGGGGAGTTTGATGCGTGGAAGGGAGAGAGGTAAGTAGTGTGTATAGGGCCACAATGGTCAGGTCGAGTTAGGAAGGTGTATGTTTTGTAAAGGATTGGGTACGTCCCTAAAAAACGCCAGTAAGAGAATGTGAAAATTTGTGTAAATATGTTGCGAGGGAGAAAATCTATCACGCTAGGAAGGAGAGGGAGACGCCAGAGAGTGGAGATGGAGCGAGGAGAGGGAGGAATGGGGGATGAGATCAGGGTAGAGGGCGTGGAGGGGAGGGAAGAAAAAGAGTGTAAAGGGCCGTAATGGTAGGGTCGGGCTAGGAAGGGGTAGGTTTTGTAAAGGGTTGGGTACGTCCCTGAAAAACACCAATTATATTGTGTAAAATTTTATGTATGTGGATAAGCGAGGAGTTGGTGTAAAGGTTTGGTACCGTTCCTTAAAAACGCCTTGCAAACCCTGCGGGGACAAGCAATAAAGAGATACATACATACTGTGGTAAAAATAATATATTTATACGTGTCTTAACAAAACTATATCTTTAACTGTGTCGAGAGAAGTAAGAAATTACGTGATACCATTATTGTGATGGCGAAGTTGCTTCTACTTTTACTTATTAATGACGGAACAGTACTGATTGTGAAACGTACATAGATGATTTAATTGTATCATTCAAAGATTACGAAGATGCTTTGCAGAGGTTCAGATTTTTATTTGTAGGGATTCTGGCTTTCACATTAATATTTTAAATGGACCTATATGTTTTTTTATGCAATACATCAAAGTTGGTTGAAAAGCAAATATAAAATATATAACGTTTGTTACATTTAAACAAATAATTGTTGTAAAAACTGTGTTAGTAAAATTATTAAATATGGATACTGAACAATTTAAATTGTTGATTATATCTATTTATTAATTTTATTTATATCTTATTTAATTTGATATTTAATTTAGAAAATGTACGTTTTAATCTGTATGGATATATAATGTTCTACAGTTTTTAATAGTAAGATATCTTAATTTTATGAAATAGTTATTTCTTTATAATGTAGGTACTTGAGACGTGTCCAGAACAACGATGTGACGAGCTGAAGGATTGCGTGGAGTGCGTGGCATACAACACAGGACCACTCGTTACAAACAGGAAGTGTGACTTGAGCATGCACGAAATAGACATTGTTAGTAGTTCTTTCCTTGAGATAACATCTACGTCGCAAGCTGTACAAGAGTGATTAATAATTTGCGATGCAATACAAATGGACGCTATTATTTCACAAGTCGACACTGGCTGCGGTCCACTTGACGCTACAAATGCTTCGAAGCATTCCTCTTCTCTTTTCTTTCAATGAAGAAAGAAGGAGAAGAAGAACGCTCCAAAGAATTTGTAGCGTCAAGTGGACCGCAGCCACTGTCGAGGAAGATTCCGCGAAAGACAAAAAAACCGGCGCCCGCATATGTCGAACACCGGGTGATGTAGGCTGTACGTTTGTCTTCAAATATCAATATTATATAGCCAGGACATCAGAATCCTTCGGATTCAACCCCAGAAAGAAAGAGCTTGCTCAACACTCATTAATGTTTTCGGTGTCATTCTTGTTGCATGTTCTATTATACTATAAATTATCCTTTATTGCGTTATACTCGCTGTCATGAAATATACAATTTACATCTCATTGTATACGCTTTGATAAATTAAACAAGATGATTAATAAGTAACAAACAATGATTAATTAGTCATGGTGAGATTAATAAATGCACATCTGCACGTATTTTTAAAAAATTATGTAATATATATATATATTTTATGTTAATATTTCAAGATTATTTTATTTGCCCAGCCATTCTCTTTTTCTCTCTTTAATCCTAATTATCATTTATATGATTGTGTTTAAAAATTAATATAGTAGGGTAGGAGCGGGGTCAAAAGTAAAAATTTGACTTTAGAACTTGATTGTGGAAAAACTATTACAGTAAAAGAAAAACTCTTGATACCCTAAGTTAATGTGATCATTTCACTTTATGGAAATCCTCTTATTTAAATCTTGTGATAAACCAAATAAGAATTATTAATCAAAAACGTAAACGAGGGAAAATATTACAATCGCCCCCAACTCCAAGTCGGCTGCACTATAGAGGATCCATTAGTAACAGTTTTAAATAATCAAAATAAAAAATGTTTATTCAATAAAAAATAATAATTTCTCTTATATTAACAAAAACAAACTAAAATATTCATATTCTCATACAAAAGAAGTAAAATAAAATCTTATTCTATTAAAACATAACTTCTTTATATCAATTAATTATAGAAAACATTAGAACGCATGTATAAATCTTAACTTAACATGATTAAACGCACTATATTATATATCTGAATACATATAAATCTAACAAATAACATTATAAAGTAAACATAGCCGAAAATTAAAATAAAACGTATCTCAGTCAGTAATATCTGAATACACAAAAACCAGACGTTTCGGTTTTCGTCGAGATCATTTTTAGCGGTACGTTAAAATTTGCGGAGTCAAAATGTAAAAGAAGTAAAATTATAAGCTTGTTTGCACTGAACCATGCATCCTAAACCTAATTTCTTAATTTATGAGAACATAGATGCGTGATTCCGTCTTTATAGATCTGCTTTATATGACTTTTTACGCCCATAGTATAGAAAAACATGTAATCTAAACAAATATGTAATCTAAAAAAAACTATTGTATATTGAGTTGGAAAGTCTAACATATAAATTATGGAAAAAATTATTTACCTTAATAGCCAAATTATGAATGTCCACGATAGGCAGACCACAGGAAGATGACTTGCCCTGTTAAAGGTAAGATTTTAAATAAGAATCGATGTGCCTGACATGAGTCAAATCAATAAACATAATGTGAGACTAAACAATCTAAACAAAGTGGAACCAAAAGAGAGTAAAGGCGGTATTCTTAAGTTTAGTGATGCCGTAGTTAATTGAGTATGGAGATATAGCTTAAAGGTTTCTGTGCCGGTTTGCTTATTCAAATCATTTTCTTATAATTGGTTTCAAACCATTGTACATAAACGACGAGTTCGATTGGGACAATATCGAAAATCTTGACCAAAACCGTATGCATAGATGCAATTTATACAATATATAAATTGCATTTATACCTATATGCACACGAGTCAATATTTAAAAAAATTTGATTTACCTATACCACTATAACTTTTAACCCTCCATATAGGTGGTTCTTTAAATACAACTAAACGTCTTACATCTTCTGCCATACCTCTGTATTCTGGGCTATGTTTCGCTACTGAATCGATCGAATGCACACTCATTTACAGATCTTATGTAATTTCTTAATTATTGCAATATTAAAATAATTATTACAAAAATAACAGTTTAAAAACGATATCTTTTTAAAAAAGATTGAAGAAAAGAAGAAAGGAAAAACTTACCAAAATTTAAACGCATTTAAGGTATATTCCTTTCACGGAGGAGCGTATTTTGTAGGCGCTTAAGCAGGGCCTCAGCAAACTTATATAAAATCAAGTTATAATTGATTATTATGTTTAATTATAAGAAAAAAGTGAAAATATTATGTGTATTTAAAAATTTTTGATTTTTCGGTAAATTTTACTGTCAGAACAATATATGGCAACGCTGCGCTTTTCAGGGCGCCGATTGTAAAATGTGAAGTTGATTACAAAAGTGTCAATGTAAGTGTCAATTTCATTAATCAAAGAATATTGTGACATTTTCTTTTTATCAAAGAGAGATTTTATAATAATAATAATGAGTGATAAGAAAAATAAAGTGAGGAGTAATGTGGGCAAAAATAAGGGACAATTTGTGAAAATAAAAGTTGATAATAAACCGTACGTGATGAACTAAAGTGTGACATAAGCGCACAGCTTGCAGCGTTGCCAAATAATTCCTTGAAATTTGCTATTAAAAATATTCATATATAAACCACATTTCAAGTCATAAATTTTTAACATAAATATTTTGTTTAAATATTCGGAGACTCTGTATTTTTATCGGCACTATCAAAAGTATAGAGTTTAGCGAAAACAAATTATTACATTGAAATGTGAAAAATAGACTTTTTCGATAACGTCACATATAAAATATCAAATTTTCAAAGTCATAATTCTTCTTTATATGTTCGGTAATGTAGTGGTTTAATTTTTTTATGCAACACGTGCATGGAAAGAGCCCCATTACGCACTCTACGCGTGCGTAATAGACCACTTTCCAGGCACTTGCAACATAAAATAGGGTGTGCAAGCCGTGCGTAAAGATGAAAATTCCCGGGTGCGTCAACTCCGCACCCGTGAATTTTCATCTTACGGCACTTGTTACACAAATAACTATTCTGGCGTAAAGATATGCATTTTAACTTTCTCGTGCCAAAAAATCAGTTAATTCTTAAGACTTTGGTGCCATGAAAGGAATACCTTAAGTCACAGCTGCATGTGCTCTGTCGATGAGTAATCATTATTATCGTCATCAAAACTTTGATCATATTATCAGAGTCCTGATCTTTTTCGAATCTCTTAATCAGCGCAATAGACGTATAATGATCAGTATATACCTACGTATTAATAACACTAAACAATTGTAATATTAAATAATACTGTGCAATTACTGTGTATTAAATAAAATATCGCACCACGAATGCTTTAAATCGGGAGAAACAAATAGCCCTTTTCCTTTTAACCTCTTTCCCTTGGAGTCAACATGAGTCTGCCCGCGTGATACATTGATGTATACGTCCAGTGAATCACCCAATTAAAGTTTATGTTTATAAACGCTGGGACGTGATTAAAGTTCTTCTTCCCCTTCTACGGAAGAGAAGGGATTTTGGTTTCCAAATTTAACGGAAATCCTCATTCGGTCACTACCTATATAGTGATGTAGATCTATCTGTTGTCGTTTGGAACGCGATATGAATTAACGGTCCGAATTTTCGAATGAGGAATTTCGCACCTCAAATAGCTTTTATGATTCATACCAATAGTAAAATGTTAATTTAAGGACGAATAGATCGTACAGTCCTTGTTAAAAGTTAAACTTTCAATAAAAGAAGATTTTGCATTTATGTCAAACTCAAAATTTTTTATATGTTAGAAGGGATTACCGTTAACAGTTTGAGTACGATTTTTTGTTATTTAAATAATTAGTATTGTTTAAACAATTAAAAAAAATTGTTTTGTTGCAAAAAATTTTGAAACTTAAAATACAATATCAATGATGTATGTTTTACACATAAAAAAAGTTTAAGAAATATCTTAATAGTTTATTTATATTTTATTTATATTTACAGCAAAAATGTCGATTCTCTATAAGGAATGATGTTAATTTTATCAACTTTAAACTTAAATAACTTTTAAATAACTTCAAAATTTTACAGAGTATTTTTAATTTAATTTAGAAACAATTTACAGCACTTTCTGAATATATTTGAAATCTTGAAAAATCTCGAAAAAACCTAAACAGTAGTAGCTTCACCTCAAAAAAAAAAAACAAAGTAGTAGTATTATACCTCGAAAAAACCTAAGTAACAAGTGGTGGACGTAATCTTTGTATCTCCAAAAATCTCGAAAAAACCTAAGCAGTATTATTTTTATTTCCAAAAAATTATTACTCAAGTGATACACATCACAAAATTACGTTACCTTATCAAAAAATGAGTCGCGTTTCAAGTGATCTATTATTACAATTACAAAAAAGAAATGATATCTCTTTTTAAATTACAGCGCCAATTACAGAGAACATATATTTTTCGAGATACAAAGATTACGTCTACCACTTGTTACTTAGGTTTTTTCGAGGTATAATATTACTACTGCTTTTCTTCGATTAGAATAAAAAATTGAATCATGAAGAATTACACAGAGGTAACAGTACAAAATACAAATATTTTATTAAAATATTTAAACCCAACAAGGGAATACAAGGTATTTAAATACAAAGTTTATATATGTATTTTAAAAGATTTAATCGCATCGCAAAGAATTACAGAGGTAACAGTACAAAAAATAAAAATATTTTATTAAAATACATAAATTTTTCTTGTCAAAAAACTTGGCGCTGCTAGACCTCAAAATTAGGTCAGCCTGGTGTGTATGTGCGAGCGAGTGGGTGTGGGCGATGTGTGTGTGTGTGTGTGTGTGTGTGTGTGTGTGTGTGACGGTGAATAATGCGGCTTATTACTAAGTATAGGATAAGTTAGGATAAGTTTAGATTTTTAAAGCGATTAGAATTAAGTATAGAATAAGTATAGAATAAGTAATATCTACATTTGTAAAAGGTCTCTCTCTCTCTCTCTCTCTCTCTCTCTCTCTCTCTCTCTCTAGCAGCGCCAAGTTTTTTGACAAGAAAAATTTATGTATTTTAATAAAATATTTTTATTTTTTGTACTGTTACCTCTGTAATTCTTTGCGATGCGATTAAATCTTTTAAAATACATATATAAACTTTGTATTTAAATACCTTGTATTCCCTTGTTGGGTTTAAATATTTTAATAAAATATTTGTATTTTGTACTGTTACCTCTGTGTAATTCTTCATGATTTAATTTTTTATTCTAATCGAAGAAAAGCAGTAGTAATATTATACCTCGAAAAAAACCTAAGTAACAAGTGGTAGACGTAATCTTTGTATCTCGAAAAATATATGTTCTCTGTAATTGGCGCTGTAATTTAAAAAGAGATATCATTTCTTTTTTGTAATTGTAATAATAGATCACTTGAAACGCGACTCATTTTTTGATAAGGTAACGTAATTTTGTGATGTGTATCACTTGAGTAATAATTTTTTGGAAATAAAAATAATACTGCTTAGGTTTTTTCGAGATTTTTGGAGATACAAAGATTACGTCCACCACTTGTTACTTAGGTTTTTTCGAGGTATAATACTACTACTTTGTTTTTTTTTTTTTTGAGGTGAAGATACTACTGTTTAGGTTTTTTCGAGATTTTTCAAAATACAAAGATTTCGTCTACCACTTGTTACTTAGATTTTTTTAAGGTATAATACTACCACTGTTTTTTTTTTCGAGGTAACAACATATACACTACTATGCGTGTACTTGGCGCCTTTCTTTACCTTTTTTTTAAAAATGGTAATTTTGTACAGATATCACGCCTTTTTGTAGTATTACGCATTGTATAAACAATATGTACAGGGTGTTATTTCGAGGTATAATACTACCACTTTGTTTTTTTCGAGGTAACAACATAATACATATATACTACTATGCGTGTACTTGGCGCATTTTTTTACCTTTTTTTTGAAAAAGGTAATTTTGTACGGATATCACGCCTTTTTGTAGTGTCATATAAGACGTCGGCGTTAGAAGTAGATAGAAGAAGAAGTATCTTAATAAAAAATTTTCACATTTGGACTTTGCGTCGCAATATCTCCGCTCGTAGGGCACGGAGCGGGATATTATAAGAGGAAACCCCCCCCCCCCCCCAATTGGACCTCAAGCTATCGATCAAGCCTACTTAGAACTTGATCCGTTCACTCGTTATTGAGATCTCAACATCTCGGGTACTCGCAACCCGTCGCGTCGCGTAAAAGAGTCACGGTCGGTCTCGCTCCGCGTGTACTTGGCGCGAGACACTACCGTGTCTCTTGATTCTGCCGCTAGGGAATTTTTAAGTCGATTCTTATGAATCAACCTTGAATTCAATGTCTAGGTGTCCCAGGTTGCCGATGACGAGGTTCACATAGTGCGCTTCATAGTTTTCGGTATTCAGGTGTATTAATACCTTGAACTCGATGTCCACGTGTTCCAGATTGCTGATGTCGGGTTCCAGATAGTGCGCTCTATAGTTTTCGGTGTCCAGGTATAATAATACGTTGAATTCGATGTCTAGGTGTCCCACGTTTCCGATGACGAGGTCCACATAGTGCGCTCCGGAGTTTTCGGTGTCTACGTGTATTAATACCTCGAATTCGATATCTACGTGTCCCACGTTTCCGATGACGAGGTCCACATAGTGCGCTCCGTAGTTTTCGGTGTCTACGTGTATTAATACCTCGAATTCGATGTCTACGTGTCCCAGGTTGCCGATGACAAGGTCCACATAGTGCGCTTTGTAGTTTTTGGTGTCTAGGTGTATTAATAACTTTAAATCTAAATGTAGGACACGTAGATATCAAATTCGAGGTATTTAAAGTTATTAATACACTTAGACACCAAAAACTACAAAGCGCACTATGTGGACCTTGTCATCGGCAACCTGGAACACGTAGACATCGAATTCAAGGTATTGTTACATCTAGACACCGAAAACTACGGAGTGCGCTATCTGGACCTCGTCATCAGCAACCTGAGACACCTAGACATCAATTTCAAGATATTAATACACGTAGACACCGACAACTACGGAGCGCACTATGTGGACCTCGTCATCGGCAACCTGGGACACCTAGACATCGAATTCAAGGTATTAATACACGTAGACACCGAAAACTACAGAGCTCACTATCTAGACATTGTCATCGGCAACCTGGGACACCTAGACATTGCATTCAACGTATTATTACACCTGGACACCGAAAACTACGAAGCGCACTATGTGGACCTTGTCATCGCCAACCTGGGACACCTAGACATCGAATTCAACGTACGATTACACCTGGACACCGAAAACTATGAAGCGCACTATCTGGATCCCGTCATCAGCAACCTGGGACACGTGGACATCAAATTCAAGGTATTAATACACGTAGACACCAAAAACTACGGAGCGCACTATGTGGACCTCGTCATCGGCAACCTGGGACACCTAGACATCGAATTCAACGTACGATTAAACCTGGACACCGAAAACTATGAAGCGCACTATCTGGATCCCGTCATCGGCAACCTGGGACACGTGGACATCGAATTCAAGGTATTAATACACGTAGACACCGAAAACTACGGAGCGCACTATGTGGACCTTGTCATCGGCAACCTGGGACACCTAGACATCGAATTCAACGTACGATTACACCTGGACACCGAAAACTATGAAGCGCACTATCTGGATCCCGTCATCGACAACCTGGGACACGTGGACATCGAATTCAAGATATTAATACACGTAGACACCGAAAACTACGGAGCGCACTATGTGGACCTCGTCATCGGCAACCTGGGACACCTAGACATCGAATTCAACGTACGATTACACATGGACACCGAAAACTATGAAGCGCACTATCTGGATCCCGTCATCGGCAACCTGGGACATGTGGACATCGAATTCAAGGTATTAATACACGTAGACACCGAAAACTACGGAGCGCACTATGTGGACCGCGTCATCGGCAACCTGGGACACGTAGACATCGAATTCAACGTACGATTACACCTGGACACCGAAAACTACGGAGCGCACTATGTGGACCTTGTCATCGGCAACCTGGGACACGTAGACATCGAATTCAACGTATTATTACACCTGGACACCGAAAACTATGAAGCGCACTATCTGGACTTCGTCATCGGCAACCTGGGATACCTAGACATCGAATTCAAGCTTGATTCATAAGAATCGACTTAAAAATTCCCTAGCGGCACTTTCTACCAAGCGTAGAGGACCTTCTTTTCCGTTGATTCAATATATATTATATATTACCTAATTTACCTAAATAGAAATCTTCTTCCTGACCGATAAGTCTATCGACCTAATTTCGAAATACGCGCGCGATATCGAAACTGGCGATACCTGCGCCGCCAGCGTCGAAAAAGTGAAAGTGACGTTTCTCTGATAATCATAATAATATTGAGATGAGAGCGGTCGACGTAGACGACGACGACGTATCTTAATAAAAAATTTTCACATTTGGACTTTGCGTCGCAATATCTCCGCTCGTAGGGCACGTAGCGGAATATTATGAGAGAAACCCCCCCCTAATTGGACCCCAAGCTATCGATCAAGCCTACTTAGAACTTGATCCGTTCACTCGTTATCGAGATCTCAACATCTCGGGTACTCGCAACCCGTCGCGTCGCGTAAAAGAGTCACGGTCGGTCTCGCTCCGCGTGTACTTGACGCGAGACACTACCGTGTCTCTTGATACCTCCAATACATCCTTAATTACAATAACTTTTAAACCAGTAAGAGAATTGTGCTGAAATTTTACACAGATACTTAGACGTAATAATAAAACAATCTATGAAATTTTTAGATTTTTTTGTAATGCTTTGACATGTCACATTACATTAACAATAAACTTACAATAAACAAACAATAAATTATTTACCATTACAGGGTCAACATAAAATTAGGTTTGAAAATCTCACAAAAGTAAAACTCGCTTAATTTAGTTAAAAACATTTCTTTCGTATCAAAATCTAATTCTTCAAAATTCTGCTCTTCTATCGTGTTTTTCACAAAATAAACTTAAGCAATACTCCTCCAATTCCTGAAAAATAGGTGTCATACATATAAAAAGATAAATAAACGTACAGCATAAAGACACATTTATTACAGTACATAAATTTTGGCGATAAAGCTGATACTGTTCGACAGTTTTATAATATAATATATTAATGCAATCGCCTGTGGAGATAAAAAACTCGGGAAGTTCCCCGGTCTTACTACCTCGCGTATACGTATAGGAGAAAAATATTGTGTGAGTACATCATTTTTCTACTGCGATAGAAACAAAAAAAAGCCACTGGATACATATATCAATTCCATAATAAACCATATAACTTGAGCAAGAAAAGAAAAAGAAAATGATACTACCAGTAACCTTCTTACGATATTGCATCGCCACATTATTAATAAGGAATACGTTTAAATCAGTGACTTGTTTTTTTATCATCCGAATGCAATCTTTCTCGAAATTTTCCTCGAAGTATGCGTCAGCCAACTTAAGAAGATCTGCAACAAATAATTAGAGATAGTTTAGTCGCAAATTGCAAACATCAACGGTGTAATATGGGATATATTTCATTCAACTCACCCAACAGATCCTCTATAGAAGATAAATCGATTATAAACAAAACAATTTCAGTCGCCAACAAATAATTCAAAATAAGTCGGTTTATTTCGACCCAACTGGCCAATTGATACAGGAATTGCACGACGTTTCGACCGAATTCCGGTCCTTATCGAGTGCCTTTGTTCGAGTTACACCGATCCGCATAACAAAATTAATTGCATCGTTGATGTGGTGTCCTGACTACATCAAGATAAACGCAAAGAATTCTTATGCGTTCCAAGACAAACGGTGATACATGAGATTAAAAACATCACCAGTCATATCGAGGCAACAACGTCCGAACAGTAAGACAGTCAAAGTCGAACTGATCTCATGTATCACTGTTTGTCTTAGAACGCATAAGAATTCTTTGCGTTTATCTTGATGTAGTCAGGACACCACATCAACGATGCAATTAATTTTGTTATGCGGATCGGTGTAACTCGAACAAAGGCACTCGATAAGGACCAGAATTCGGTCGAAACGTCGTGTAATTCCTGTATCAATTGGCCAGTTGGGTCGAAATAAACCGACTTATTATAAATCGATTATTCCGATATACAAACATCTTAAAAATGCTTTATATACGATATACGAATAGTCACTATGCTTTATAACGCTGTCAGAAAAAAAATACGTTGAAATAGAAACAAATCAAATATAAGAAATTGTTAAAAACAGTCATACGTACTTTTGATTGTTTTCAATCCCATCAAACCGGAACACTTTTTTGAAATATGAAGAACAAATCTTCAAAATAGCTTTGTGAACGTAAATAAGTTGCTCCTCGACTTGTATCGTAAGATTGTTCGTTGACTTCGAAAACAAGAAATAATTAATAATTGTTGAAGATGAACATATATGTTTCATATAGTGTAACAAAGAAAAGACACTTTAAGACAAAAAATTAAGAATCGAGTGAGATTACTGCTATAGGTAATGGAAAAACATACGAAAGATCTATAATATAAAGAGGATAAAAGAAGAACTGTAATCGATAAACAATTCTGATGTGTAAAAATTTTTAAATGTCCACGGCTACTAGCAAAATGTGCCATTTCGTAACCATTTAAATGACATATTCCATTCAAATGTTTATAAAATTACAGAAAAATCTGTTCAGTTTCTGTCAGATTCTATTGGCAGGCTCTACCGGCAAAACACGATTTGAGTTCAATGCGGACACAGTTGATACCGGATCTGTTGCGAAATCTGAACAAATCTGTTTGTCTATTGTTATACTGCAGGCAGTTTTCTCACTGAGTATTTGAATACCTTAATGATTAAAAAATAAGCCGTGATACTACACGATTCTGGTATTATAGTTGAAAATACTTAAATTAAGAAAAAAGGGAAACAGAATAAAGAATGGACTTACATGATCATCGAACATAGCTGTCAAATCATTCAATGTGCTGGTCTCTTCATCTGTATATACACGTTCCATGGAAATTGGCGATTGGCCCATCATCGAGTTGCTTATGTCAACTATATTGGTATACTCACAGACAGTAGGTTTTCTAATTATTAAATCTCTAAATCTCAAACAACCCCACATGTAGATAAGTCCATTCTCACTAGATTTAACAACGCTCATATATTTCAGAGCGGCAATATCTGATATATTTCCTTATGTTAGGTATATTCACCTGTCAATCGCAAAATTCTCTGAATTATATGTTTTTCTGTTTTCCTATTATGATAATTGCAATAGCAAATCATTCACCATGATAGGAAAAAAGCTGTCTTTGCTGTTACATTCAATTGCCCAAATCCGTTTGCACCCCAGACATAGACTTTCCCTTTATCAGTCAGTGCAAATATATGACCATTTCCGCAGGATACTTTAACTAAACGTTAGACGGAACAGACTAGGTTACTCTGCAGTATTTGCATTCATAACTTCACAATATATCCACGTGTTTTTACAAGACTTTAGAAATTTTCTTTGAAAAGAAACGAATTAGGTACCTATTGTTTTGCCTGAGAGTTCGACCACTTCACATAATGAATTGGAATAAAGTGGAGTGGAAATACCCAATTGACCTACGGAATTTACACCCCAACTGTATGTTTTGTTGTTATCGGTAACTAGCACATAGAAATTTTTGCCGCATTTAAAGCATGTGATCTTCTTTTTGATAACCCTCAACTGCATATCTTCATAATATGTCTAAATTAAATAGCTATGATACATCGAAGTAAAGATCGTAACACTATAAACAATTATTATTGTAATACTTATCGTAATATTATCATTACTTTACCTGTCCATTATCAGTTAAAGCAATAAAGTAATTATGATTAGTTGTACATTTTATAATGCGCTTATTGCTCCAATCAAGCGTATAAGAATAATCTAAATATATAATAATCTAAATAATTATGACAATTATAACCTACATCATTAACGTTAATATCTAGATCGTTGATAGATTGAAGATTGGCTTCCCAAATATATTCCTTTCAAAAACAACATCATCATATAAGATATAGGTTTTTCTGCAGTTATAGAGTAAACAAGTATAGAATAGATTTGACTCACAGTTACATTATATTTATGATGTCATAAAGTAAAGTAATACAATATAAAGTAATGCAAAGACTAATAGAAAATTGAGATAATTACTTACATTTTAAATTATTTTCTATTTATTATTTAATTTAGTAAACATACAAAATTTCTATAAAAAATTACTAGACAAATTGATAAAAATGTAAATGTCATGTATATTTATGTTGTAAAATATTATGTTGTAAAATATTATTTATGTTGTAAAATATTATGCACATAAATACACATGATATAAAAATATTTGATAAGACTGAAATATGACGCGTAAAATAAAACACATAATATTATATACATATATAGTATGTAAATTTATTCTTTACAAAATCTTTAAAAATATAGAAAATGTATAAGATATGTAATATTTACTTTATTTTTTTTTTAATAGACACATTTTTGTAAAAGTAAAATTTACCTTAAATCTAAAATGGTTCACTTTTTTTTATTTCTACATGTTTTATTTATTATAAGAGACAAAAATTATCTTTTTTATTAATTTAATTTCTAAACATCAGAAAAATATTTAACACCTATTCCACAAAGAATTATACACTAGCTGTTGGAAAATTTTTGTAGTTTTGTTAAAAAAGGTCTTTGTTAAAATTTTTGTTAAAATAATCAACACACATGTGTAGATTTAACCCTTAACTAGCACGCGGGGTGTCAAACACCCCAAAACGAATTTCGTCAAGTTTAGGCATCTTTCTCGGTCGGTTAATCTATGAATTTCGCATAAAATTAATTAATAACAATTTTTTTTTCCATAACAAATTTATTTCAAGAATTTTTTTGAAGCCTCAAAACTAAAAATTTTATAGTTTAGGCTAATGGGTATCATTTTCTAGTGTTTAAGTTCTGTATGTACTTGATTTTTTTCAAGCTTATTGAAGCCTCCATTTCGCCGTACTCAACGTTCAAAATGTACAACACCCCGTGTGCAGATAACGTTCGATCGCAGACGTGTGCTAGTTAAGGATTAACATATGCTATGTTAATTAAACTTAACAATTTAAAAATGTAAAATTATTAAAATAATTTAAAAATTATGTTAAAGTAACAATTTAAACGTATTTATTAAATGTGTTAAAATTTATAGAAAAAGTGTTGATTTTACTCTATAATAGAAGTGGGAATAAAAATTTACAGAAAAAGAGTGTTAATTTTATCTTACAATCTTAACTTCTACATAAAAGTTATGTTAATTGTACACATAATTAACCTCAAATTACGATCAGAATTACATTTCCTTTCTGTTGAAATATTTTAACACTAGCTGGTTACCCGGGCTTCGCCCCGGAGAACATATGTAATAAGTAACATATGTAATAAGTAACATATGTAAGACACGCAAATAGTCTCTCTCTCCTTCTCTCTCCCTCTCTCTCTTTCTCTCTCTCTCTCTCTCTCTCTTTCTTTCTCTCTCCCTCTCTCCCACTCTCTCCCTCTCTCTCTCCCTCTCCCTCTCTCCCTCTCTCTCTCTCTTTTTCTCTCTTCCTCTCTCTCTCTCTCTCCCTCTCTCTCTTCCTCTCTCCCTCTCTCTCTCCCTCCCCCTCCCCCTCTCCTTCTCCCTCTCTCTCTCCCTCTCCCTTTCCCTCTCCCTTTTCCTCTCCCTCTCCCTCTCCCTTTTCCTCTCCCTCTTCCTCTCCCTCTCTCTCTCTCTCTCTCTCTTTCTCTCTCTCTTCCCCCCTCTTCCTCTCTTTCTGGAAAATTTCGTAACCGATTTCCAAAAAGATACCGGTTCTCAAAAAGATCGGTAACGAAAAACTATACAGTTTATAGCACTCCCCGGGAAATTCTACCCCTGTTTTATATACAATTCTTTAAAATTTGATCAATTATTTCCCGAAAAATTTGTCAAACTTCTGATACCAGTTTCCAAAAAGATCGGTAACAAAAAATTATATACTTTATAGCACTCCCCGGGAAATTCAACCCCTATTTTATGTACAATTCTTTGTCATTTAGTCATTTGGAACCGGTTTCCAAAAAGATCGGTAACAAAAAATAGTACACTTTATAGCACTCCTCAGGAAATTTTACCCTTACTTCATGTATAATTTTTTGAAATTTAATCAATTATTTCCTGAAAAATTGGAAAAATTAAAAAAACCGGTTTCCAAAAAGATCGGTAACAAAAACTGTACACATCATGGCGCTCCTCATAAATATTCTACCCTTACTTCATATACAATTCTTTGCGATTCGGTCAATTAATTTCCAAAAAATTGGAAAAATTTCTAATACCGGCTTCCAAAAAAATCGGTAACAAAAAATTATACACTTTATAGCACTCCCCGGAAAATTCTACCCCTGTTTCATATGTAATTCTTTGAAATTCGGTCAGTTATTTTCCGAAAAATTTGAAAAAATTAGAAAAACCGGTTTCCAGAAAATCGGTAACGAAAAACTATACACATCATGGCACTTCCCGGAAAATTCTACCCCTGTTTCATATATTTTTGGTAAAAATTCGGTCCAATTAATTTCCGAAAAATTAAAAAAATTTCTAATACCGGCTTCCAAAAAGATCGGTAACAAAAAATTATACACTTTATAGCACTCTCCGGAAAATTCCACCCCTGTTTCATACGTAATTCTTCGAGATTCGGTCGATTATTTCCCAAAAAATTAAAAAAATTAAAAAAATCGATTTCCAGAAAATCGGTAGCAAAAAACTATACACTTTATGGCACTCCCCAGGAAATTCTACCCCTATTTCATGTACCCTTGATAAAAATTCGGTCCACTAACGAATGAGTAGTTCGCGGACAGACGGACAGACGGACGGACGGACAAACAGTCGGGTTTTATATAATAGTATAGATATGTTACCATTTAATTAATATAAAGAAACCTTTATCCGCCAGTGATTAAAAACAAATTCAATTATTTATTGCTCGACTACCTGGCTAAATTTATACATAAGTGCACAACGTTTCGGCTCACGGTTAGAGCCCTTATCAAGTGCCGTCTGAAATAAATGAACATCGCGATATAACACCATACAAAATATAAATTAGAAATTAGTCATAAAAACAGAGAGCATTACCTAATCGTCAATAAGACTCGTCATATGTAAATCAAGACCTCCTTGCGTTCATGGGAATGTCCCAGCATTGTCACAAAGCACAAACTAAGGGAAATCACTCATATAAAACCAATATACAGAGAGAGAAATGCGACAATCAATTCTTACGTGTCTTAAATATTAAAATTCCACCACCAAGCATTTTAAGTTTGGGACTCTCCGATATGCGATGTTATGCGAGTGGAAGTACTCGGGAGACTGAACACTAACAAAGGAAAAGAATCAAGGAGTCAAAAGGTTGCCAAGAGAACTAACAAATATAAACAATTAAACTGACGAGATGACGTCGTCGTATACTGCGTTTAGATTATCTGTATTTCTCTGAAGATTAATAATGTTGTTATGTTTCTTTATAAAAAACATTTCAGCTATCTCTCTCTTTTTCGTATTACGCTCCTTGTGTAAAATCTTAGGCTCTGACCACTTAAAATTACGGTTATTGAGTAATCTATGTTTGCTCACAATAGAGTGATTACTGAAATGCTTCTTGATATCATTACAATTACCATTTAACACATCCATATTATGTTAAATTAATACAAAAATTTGAGTGGACCGTTTAGGACATGTGATTTACATTATATTTAACACAAATTTTCCAACAGTGTAAGAAATTTTATACAAATGTCAAATATTTTTGTTATAATATAAATTCTTAATATACCTCTACATCTCTCTCTTCAGTAACCAACAAAACGGTGTTTTGATAATTGTAGATAAACAACTTTATTTTTTTGCTGAACATAAATTGCTGAACACTTCTGTCGGTTGGATACAATAAAAAGCTAGAATGCCAAATTTGTTGCATGACTGCTGCCTAAGCCTTCGACAAAAATAATTACAGTGTTATTAAACACATATTGCCGTGTAAAAACGCGTAATCAATTAGTAAAATAATTAATTTGGCTCTCGCCTCATCGAAAAGTAACAGGTAATAATTCTCAAAATCTCACTTTGTCTGAAAAGTTGCACAAATTGATCTAAAACTGTATAATTTACTGTTCAATTTATGGCAACTGATTAATTGATTTAAACAAATATATAATAATCAACGTTTGAACGTTTAATATTTACTAATTTTTTAATATATTATCCAAATGTTCCGTAAACGTGAATATACTTTATATATATATATATATATATATATATATATATATATATATATATAATCTATAATATATATCCTATATTATATAATTATATATACTATATAATTCATATCTATTTAAGATTTCCACAGTTATCATCCAGATATCGTCAATGCGGGCGATAATCGTGAGTGAAATTCAACTTCCCAATAATGTGTGCGTGTACATAGGTTCATTTCATCGACTGCAATTAGTAAAAATTGCAAATCTGCTTATTTCATCGCTGCAGGACAGTATGCAAAGTCTGGTCTTACATTTAAGATCTCGAGCGATCGTATATAATTTCAAACAATGAAAAGAAAAATATAGCACAATATTGCAAGATCTTAAGACAAATTTAAATTGGTCTAGGGCTATAAACATGTGAAAAAATGAAACAATATATATGACTCATAAAATAATAGCTTTACATTTTCAAAAATTCTCAACTGTGAATATTATTACACATGATTGCCCGATTTGCTTATATTTCTCCCATACTGAAAAAAATAGAAGAGAAGACGAAGAAGAAGGTATATGTATAGTATTGTACATTGTTCCTGTAACGATGGAGACCCACGACAAAAGCACAAAGGCCACAAATAAGCATAAAGGGTCTCACTAAATCCACTTTCACATTACATTTAAAGTTATTTGTCGGTACTTGATGAAAGTCTTAAGATTTTATCCAGCCGATGAAATAATCGTACAACATCTCGAGGTGGTACTCGAGATAACCTTGGATATAAGATGTGTTGGAAAGGAAAAACTTGCCAAAATTTGAACGCACTTATTTCACACCTGTGCTCTATCGAGTAATCATCAGCATCAAAACTCTGATCATCATCAGAGTTCTGATCTTTTTCGAATCTCTCAATAGACGTCATAATGATCAGTACGTATTAATAACACTAAACAATTGTAGTATTAAATAATACTGTGCAATTACTGTATTAAATATCGCAATGCACCACGAATGCTTCAAATCGGAAGAAACAAATAACTCTTTTCCTTTTAGCCTTAAATTTTTCTCTCGGAGTCAACGTGAGTTTGCCCGCGCGTGGTATTAATGTACGTCCGGTAAATCACCTAAGTAAAATTTATGTTTATAAACGCTAGAACGTGACTAGAGTTCTTCGTCCCCTTTTACGGAAGAGGAGGGATTTTGGTTTCCTCCAATTTTAACGGAAATCTTTATTCGGTCACTATCTATATAATAGTGATGTGGATCTATCTGTTGTTGTCTGGAACGCGATATGAATTAACGACCCGAATTTTTGAATGAGGAATTTCGCACCTCGAATAGCTTTTATGATTCATACCAATAGTAAAATGTTAATCCAACGCTGTGAGTGGTTGCGGTCAATCGCAACGCGGTCAAATACGGGACACACTCATTGTTACCGAATGAGATAATTTGTGGACGTAAATATTCTCAACTTTTATCGTAAGACATTGCTTCTCAACTTCTATCGTAAAATCGCTTGTCGACTGCAAAGACAAGAAACAAGAATAGTTATATATACATATGTATAAATCTGTTTCAATATATCAAATAAAAAATTTAAATAATTATTGATTGCAACGTAAGAGCAGTGTTAATTTTCGTGCAAAGAATCCTGAGACGAATAATAAGTGTCGTTTTTAACATCTCATAATCACGTTAAAAATGTTTTCCAGGAAAATGTTTCCCAGAAAAATAGAAAATTTCTCCAACAAGAAAAAATATGTTAAACGTTTCAATAAATAATTAAATATCATTGAAACATTAAAATAATAAAAAATACTTAAATGCAATTAAAACGTTAGTTTGATATATTGAATATCAAGGATAAAATAATTATTTTTTCACAACACCTCCACGGAAAGTTCAACTTTTCATGCCTGTAGAGAGGGGCGAAAGTGGCCAATTTCACGCCAGGACGGCATTAGCGGGACGAAAGTAACCACTTTCCTCCCTAGGGCGGAAAGTGATCACTTTCGTACCGCTAAACAGGGACGAAAGTGGCCACTTTCTGCCCTAGGGACGAAAGTGATCACTTTCCGCCCTAAGGAGGAAAGTGGTTACTTTCGTCCCGCTATGCCGTCCTGGCGTGAAATGGCCACTCTCGCCTCTCTCTAGGCATGGAGGTCGAACTTTCCGTAAAGATATTGTGAAAAATATCGTGTGCACCTCGGGGCAAAAGCTTTTTCAGACTCGTGTGATTTGCCGCCCGAGCCTTCGGCTCGGGCGGCAAACTTCACGCTCGCCTGAAAAACGCTACTTTCGCCCCTTGGTGCACAATATACTATAGTTAAATAACTTTATTTAGTTAATTGAGCTAGTCCATATCTGATGATTTGAATTTATCCAGAGCTAAAATTAATTAAAGCCAACCATTGACACACATAACACATAGAGTAAGCTTCGCGCGCTCAGACTTATTATGCGGACACCAATGTTAACCACTTATGGTGTTATCATTTATCAATTCAGTATTTTCAACACAAATAAAAAATGTAAGCATCACTTTCTATTATAATAAAACTATTATAATCAATATTGTAATAATCGTACAGACGGAAAGTCAAGAAACAATTTTAATATATAATAGCTTATGTTAACATTTATTAAGCATATAATAACAATTGCGTTTAACTAAATTTGTTAAAATGTTATAACAGGATTAATACAGGATTGACATATACATGTGCCCAAATAAGTAATATTTTTTAATTTTTTGGTGTTTTTGATATAAAATCGCGTTTGTGTATATATTTTTGTGCGTACTTTAATTCTGTAAAAGATTTTTGCAATATTCTATAAAGTCAATTAAAAGATCCATCTAAAAACGATAATGTCGGTAAATCATACGGCTGTAGGATCCCCTTAAACCATCTGGACCCGCAGTATTGGTCGTTCTTTTCCTTGTATATTATTTTACTTATATAATAATGTACGCATATGATTAAGTATATTTTTTACTAAAATTTATGTTTACATAATTAAAGTAATTATTTCAAAATATAAATTTACAATTAATTTTACAATTTTTTCCTGATAAGATCATCTTCCAAGAGACACGATATATAGTGTCTCGCGCCAAGTATACGCGCAGCGAGACCGCACCGTGTATCTTTACGCGATTTTAATTTACATAAATTTTTATATTAGTTATTATAATTTTTTATTCATAAATAAGTTCTATTATACATAATTACTGACAATACAAAATGTTTCTAAAAAACTGATATTACCCACGGTATGTAATTATACTTTTCGAAAACGTTTTTTCGAAATAGGAATCGTTTGTGCTTGCGGTAGAAATGTTCGTATTAGTCGATTATATTCGGTAATAGCTTTTTCACTTACTTTTACAGCTGAAGGATCAAAGTTAATTAAATGCAATCCATCCGAAGACGGTAATCGGGATAACGCAACATATGACTGAGCACAACTAAATATAGAATTACCTATATCCATAACAGCGTTTTGCAAGGTTAATCCTTGACTTTTATGAATGGTTATGCCATAACTGAGAGTTATGGGAAATTGTTTTCTGATAACATATGCTTTCTCCATTATTTTAAACTTGACACTTACTCTTTCAATACAATACTCCAAACCAGACGGTAAAAGAAGTTTAATCTTTTCTACACAATCGGTAGATATATCCCGCACAACAGAAATAACTGTAGCAATTGTACCATTTACCAGGCCCAAAGTGACATCAATATTGCGTCTTATCATAACTTTCGCTCCAATTTTAATTGTAATTTGTTTCAAAAGCCCAGCTGTATTGGTATCATCGTCTTCATTATCCGTCAATCGCTTTTGTACCTTTCGTTTAATATAATTATCACAGTCAAGCGTATCTTGAGCAATTAATAATATTTCTTTCGAAGCAATACGACTTAGCATTGCAGTGTTAAGAACATCGCACAAATAACGAGTAGGCAGTAAACAAACAGTGTTAGGCGGCAAATTATCAAGATAATTACACAATTCGTATAATCTTTCATCGAAAGACTGACCTTTCAATGATATTCTTCTTTTCTCGAGAATCTCAGAATCAGAAGTTGTCAATAAACCAATACGAACTCTCGAGAGTAATTCACGATAAGCTGTATCTCCTTGCTGACGCATATTGATCGTCAATTCATCATATTGAAATTTTTGCCACAACCATTCCTCAGGAGTAGTCCCCACACTGCCAATATATTTATTAAATTCTGCTTTTGATAGTGGAACAAAGATAAAATTTTCACGTACAGGAGGTAATTGAAGCAGATCTCCAAATAAAAGAACATGCTTTCCACCAAAGAAATCGTCATCCATGGTATCAAATATTTGACATAGTCGTAAATGTATATACATGAAAGTTAAATTAGATATCATTGATATTTCATCAATTATAATAAGACTAACATCTTTAAGATCTGCTCGTAAAACTTTCAAAACGTGATCAGATAATAGTGTATACTTAGGAGACTGATCACCATGTTCAACAGGTAACTGCAATTGCCTGTGATTTGTTAAACCATCGATATTAAACGCCGCTATACCGGTAGGTGCTGTTACAGCAGTATCCTTGTGAAGATTTTGTTTTATCCAGCATTTAATTGTTTTAATTAAAAAACTTTTACCAGTACCACCTTCTCCGCTAACGTATAATAGTAATTGTTTAAATTGTTCGTTATCCGGCGATATCTTTACGGCGTTGATGACTCTGTCAAATATTCTTCTTTGATCTGCGTTCAGATTTGAAATCATTTCAGATACATCGATTTCCTGATTTAATTTGTCACCAAGATCCTTAAAATCTTGCATTGCTTCACCAGCCTCAATATTTTGAACCTATTGGATTATCGGGATCATCTTGAGACTCATGCTGTTTTTCCAAATTATCTAAATATTGTTCAACTAATTGCTTCGCAGTTTCAAATGCTTTTTGCACTTCCTCTAATTTTTCATGATATTGCAATGCTTCCGTAAGATATAACTTTTCCTTGTGAAATGCTTCTGTATATATATCACATCCGTCTTTAAGATCTTCTATTTTCCGCCACGGTTTAAACATGAGCAGTAATGAAAAGAAATAATTTTCCGGCTGCGTATTGACATTATATTTATAGTGATTAATAAGACATCCACGCTGTCGCCGTTTTAGATAATAACCATTCTCCATCGTGTAGTATTCAATATTTTTACCTCGTGGTTTATTTTTCAAAATATCATACCACTGTACAAACTCATATAAAAACATAGATTCCAATTCTTTCGGTCTCCGTGGATAATGTTCATCTATTACAGATGGACAAAATATATTTGTAGAATCTCCGTCAAGAGCTTCAATTTCCTTATAAGTTTTAACTTTTCTACGTCGTATCTGATTAACATCTAACCATTTTATAGTCGTTTTTGAATCAGTCCCCCATAAAGGAATACCACACATTCCATCACAGGCTTCAAGAGATCCACATTCCCTATTACTCGTGGCTCGCAAAGTAAAATTCCAAAATTCTTGACGCAATGATTTCTTTGTCTTATTTTTACTATCAAGGACAGCATCAGATATTTCACATTTTCCTGGTTTATTTACGTACTTAGTAATATACCAAGTAAGCAACGTGGATGTTTCACTTACGTATTGTATATCGACATTTCCTTCTAATACCGTAAGAAGAACAGGATGATAATCATTTATATTGATCTCATCATGTTTTCGAGGAACATGATAAAGCCTACTTCTATGTTTCAATCGTTTCCTACCTGCTATCGAACTTATGACATCTTTCAAAATCAACGTTTCCGTGACAGGACGAGGAAACCCGAAACGACACACACGAATCGTTTTGCGTCCTACTTTTTTAGAACGAAGACAATAATCGTTATGTTTGTGTCGTTGATGCGTATTGACTCGCCTGTATAACAATGGTGAAATATTTGGATCTGGCATTTCACAAGTTATGTGTTGCAAAATAAATTGAGAAACTTCTTCAACAGAAGATTTCCCGATAATTGGCGCACCTTCAATCCAAATTAATAAATGGAAATGTTGTATACCTCTACCTTGGTATTCTCGTCGCCAGAAATAATGCGCCACTTTTCCGATCGGATTATCTTTGGAACAAATAAAATCAAGGAACGCTTTGAATTTGTTATCAAGAAACCTTGACGTTGACACGGGATCCTTAGCAACGAGTACACTAATGGGCGTCGAATCGTCAGGCCATCCATTTACTTCACGAAGATATGCAGCTAAGTCAGGCATCAGCCATTCAGCAGGACTCCATGTTACGAACCATGTCGCAGGTCCGTATTCTTGCGTCATACATCTTAAATTACTCCTCGGTATACGCCAGTATTGTTCCGTATTTCTTATAGTGGCGAATATTGTACTCAAGTCAGATTCTAATACATCTGTCTGTAGTGCTTCTAAATATTCTGAAGCCGTATAACGCTTAGTTGTACATAGTTTGCTATAAATACCACGATTTATTTGACGAAAAGTGTACAGATTATACAGAAAAAATACGAATTGTATATTTAATCTGAATTGTGGATGTTTGGACATCAAACAACATTTATCAAATTCATGGTCGTGAAGTTTAACCCGTCTAGCTTGGTGTCGTCCATCAATACCAAAAGGAAATAAATCTGGAAAACACAATAGATCTAAAGATCTCTCACGATTGTCCAAGGGCAAATCGGCTATTTTTAACATTTGATATAAGGCGGTATCAGTTTTACATAATTTTTTTTCATATAAAGGATAAATAGTATATTGCTCGTAATCGTAATAGTCATTACTTTCGTCAAGAACCTGAGTTAACATTGCCTTACGCTCATTATTTAAAGTAGCGTCTACGTTGTTTTCTTGCGTTAGACTTTTTGGGCTCGATTCGCATTCGTCATCCAAATTAGATTCAGTAGCATTTTCTGTCTCCTGTGCTTCAAAATCTGGATCGATTAATAATGACGTTTGTAAAGAAAACTCCTTACAAGTATTTGGCAATACAATATGAGAATATAAAGGATTGTGTTCTTTTAACCACACTAAGGGGTTAAAAACCTTGTTAACGTCTACCATATCTTCCCAAATCATTTTTGATTTTGTCGGAATACCTCTAACACGTACAAAGTACAGTTCGTGATTGATATTAATCGGATCAGTATCAGGACATATTTTGTTTAATGTTTCTTGTAAAGGTAACGGTAAATGAAACGTTCTACCTTTTACTTTTTGTACCATCTGTCTGTGAGGCAATTTCTTGTTACTAACAGGTTTCATTGTAACGACAGTTTGAAAAGCTTTAGCTCTTTGTATAAGAATTTTTTCAAACTGGTTAAGACATGATATTACTTCAGGTGGATCATGTACAATACGATCATTTAAAACGCAATACGCAGGCATTAATCCGTCACGGAATTTTTTTTCACAGTAATTACATATGTATTGCGGAGTAATATTATGTTTTTCTAAATGCGCCATTAAATCTCTCCAAATTGGAATATCTATTCGTGCTTTAAGCTTATTAAATTCAGAGACACTTCTTCTATATAAAAGTCTCTCACATGATGCACAAACATATCGAGGTGTGTCCATGGAGCGTTTAGTAAAAGCCTTAAATGCGTTTTTAAAGCGAGACATGATTTCATCTTCACTCAAAGTAGTACGATTCTGCTGATGTTTGTACATATATGCTTTTTGTTGTGCCGAAATTATAATTTCGTTTAACGTGTCTAAATCAACAGAAGTTAAAGCCTTCTCCAGATTTAACATTTTGTCGTATAAACTTGTCATTTGATAAATTAAACGTTTAATATATCTCACCATTGGAAAATGAGGTGATAATAATAAAACAGGAAGAAATAGAGCTTTGCAAAGAGTTGCATCAATGTAACAGGCATGTGTGTGACCCTTTCTATCAGAATTCTTTATCGTACATGTATGAATATCTGTTAACAATTGTGGTATTTTCTTTAAAGTGCAGGCAAATATCGTTTTGAGAAATTTTTCATAACGATCGATTAGAATCTTCATCAACGGATCATCATAAATTTTACACAAAGCATTGCATAACCATGATTTTTTGACTCGTGCTTGTTGCAAAGGTAATATATTCGTAGTTTTACCTTTCTCGTTAATTACCAACAGTTGTGATGAAGAAATGTTATGATATGTGTCGATAAAATAATTTTCGGATGAAGCTGTATGTCCCGATGTGCCACATAATGCACGTATTTTATCGTTATTTATAGAGCATTCAGCGGCAAGAGTCAAACACACGTCTGATTTCTTTTTAAGTGAAGCTAATATTTTAGAGATCTTGCTGACAAAACTGTCTCGAATACGCATACACCAACGTAAGATTCTTTCGGCTTCTAATCGTCTTTCAGTAGGATTTTTAATATTAAGTTTGTTTTCGATGTCTTCAATTGCCACAGGAATAAGAAATTGTATGTAATTTCGTGACCAAAACTTTGCATATTTTCTAGTAATATTTTTGGCAATATCGTGATTTTTGTTTGCAGGTACGTATTTAGAATTTTTTCTCTCATAATATCGCTTATTATAAAGCCACTTACAATCCAAATATTTTCTTTGTCTATCTCGTTCTTGCTGAGAATGTAGAAGATAATATTTTCTTTGTTTATTTCGTTTTTGCTGAGAATGTAGAAGATAATATTTTCTTTGTCTATCTCGTTTTTGCTGAGAATGTAGAAGATAATATTTTCTTTGTCTATCTCGTTTTTGCTGAGAATGTAGAAGATAATATTTTCTTTGTCTATCTCGTTTTTGCTGAGAATGTAGAAGATAATATTTTCTTTGTCTATCTTGTTTTTGCTGAGAATGTAGAAGATAATATTTTCTTTGTCTATCTTGTTCTTGCTGAGAATGTAGAAGATAATATTTTCTTTGTCTATCTCGTTTTTGCTGAGAATGTAGAAGATAATATTTTCTTTGTCTATCTCGTCCTTGTTGAGAATGTATAAGATATTTTCGCTTATTAAGGCGATTATTTGCTAAGTTGTCTTTATACTGACGTCGTCTTTGAGCACGATTGTCTTCTGAATTCTGATATCGACTCCGTTTTTTAGCACAATCATTTTCTAACGAATCTTGTTCCTCTCGACAACGTTTCTCAGCACGATTAATTTTAGTATTATTAACACAATTGTTTTCTGAATTCTGATATCGACGCCGTTTTTTAGCACGATCATTTTCTGACGAGTCCTGTTCCTCTCGACAACGTTTCTCAGCGCAATTATTTCCAGTATTACTAATGTTTTCACAGGAATCTTTCTGAGATAAATGTCTATTTCTACGTAGAGCAGTCGCTTTAGCTTCTCTATCTCTTATTACCGTTAATGGAAGCACTGTCTGAGCATCACTTTGTAGATCTTGAGGAAAATGTTCAATTGTATTCGATTCGAAAATCTTCAACAAATGTGAACGCATTACTCTATGATCATATCTAACTTCGTCAGGTTTAATATTAAACAATAATGAAATCGCAAAAGCTATAGCAAAAACTCCGCAATCATTACAGTTTGGTTGATATTGTACAGTAGGAAATTCGACAGGATTATTCTCAAAGTCGTACGTTGGAAATAATTCTCTCAAAAATATCTCGTGATGTTCGTGCAATTCTTGTTTATTTTGTGAATCATAGATATATATTTTTGTTGTATCGTAATAACTACATACCCAATGTCCATTTCTATCTCTAAGTTTTGGATCTCCACAATTGAACGAAACTGACGAACTGTGCAATATTTGTATATGTTTTCTATCTTCTGGTATACGTTGAATAAATTGAGGCAACTGGATTCGCCATGTTCCGACAGGTTCATAATCTGAACAACTTCGCAAAAGTGTATGGAAATGATCCATATGAGCGTCCGTAATCCATTTGCCTCGAATAATTATATTTTTTTCTTTACGTTTTAAAATTACTTTTTTTTTTAAATTTTGTTTGGATCGCTTTATAATAGCGCAATTGTTTAAATCCTGCTGCTCTGCACGAGATTCTGTAGCATAATTACTTTCAAAATTACTAATGTTTTCACAGGAATCTTTCTGAGATAAATGTCTATTTATACGTAGAGCAGTCGCTTTAGCTTCTCTATCTCTTATTACTGCTAATGGAAGCACTGTCTGAGCATCACTTTGTGGATCTTGAGGAAAATGTTCAATTGTATTCGATTCGAAAATCTTCAACAAATGTGAACGCATTACTCTATGATCATATCTAACTTCGTCAGGTTTAATATTAAACAATAATGAAATTGCAAAAGCTATAGCAAAAACTCCGCAATCATTACAGTTTGGTTGATATTGTACAGTAGGAAATTCGACAGGATTATTCTCAAAGTCGTACGTTGGAAATAATTCTCTCAAGAATATCTCGTGATGTTCGTGCAATTCTTGTTTATTTTGTGAATCATAGATATATATTTTTGTCGTATCGTAATAACTACATACCCAATGTCCGTTTCTATCTCTAAGTTTTGGATCTCCACAATTGAACGGAACTGACGAACTGTGCAATATTTGTATATGTTTTCTATCTTCTGATATACGTTGAATAAATTGAGGCAATTGGATTCGCCATGTTCCGACAGGTTCATAATCTGAACAACTTCGCAAAAGTGTATGGAAATGATCCATATGAGCGTCCGTAATCCATTTGCCTCGAATAATTATATTTTTTTCTTTACGTTTTAAAATTACTTTCTTTTTTAAATTCTGTTTGGATCGCTTTATAATAGCGCGATTGTTTAAATCCTGCTGCTCTGCACGAGATTTTGTAGCATAATTAGTTTCAGAATGTGTCTTTGCACTTTTAGCAATTGCTTCAGTTTCTGTCGCTTTTATTATCGCTAATGGAAGTACTCTTTGAGAAATAGCACATTGTGAATCTTGAGCACGATTATTTGGTAAATTCTGTTTGCATCGTTGCTGCTTTGTAGCGCGATTTTCTAAATTCTGTTCCTCTGCACGACGTTTTATAGCATAATTACTTTTAAAATGTCTTTTTATACGTTCAGCAGTCGCTTTAGCCTCTCTAGCTCTTATCACTGCTAATGGAAGTACCTTTTGAGGATTAGCACATTGCAAATCCTGAGGAAAATGTTGAATAACATTATTTTCCAAAATTTGTATTAAATGTGAACGCATAAACTTATGTTCATACTTTACTTTGTCAGGTTTAATATTGAATAACAATGAAGTAGCAAAAGCTATAGCAAAAACACCACAATCGCTACTGTTCGGTTGACGTTGCACAGTAGGAAATTTGACGGGATGTTTTTTAAAGTCATGTGCTGGAAATAATTTTTCCAAGAATCGCTCATGATCTTTACACAATGTTTTATTATGTAAGGAATCATATACAAATATATTTTTTGTATCATAATAACAACACACCCAATGTGACGAACTACACAATATTTGAATGTGTTTTTTATCTTGTGATACAGGTTGAATCATATTAGGCAATTGTATTCCGACAGGTCTATAATCTGAACAACTTTGTAAAAGTCTATAGAAATGATCCAAATGTACGTCCGTAAGCCATTCGCCTTGGGTAATTATATCTTTGTCCGCAAGCTTTAAAATAATATTTTGAGTCTTTAGAGACATTGTATAAAATAGGCGCACAACAGATTTCTTAAACCGCTAAGCAATTAATTTTTATAGGCGCAGAGCAGCCGATTTTCACAGAACAGCCGATGTTTGTAGGCGCAGAGCAGCCGATTTTTATGGGCGCAAAGCAGCCGATTTTTAAAGGCGCAAAGCAGCCGACTTTTAAAGGCGCAGAGCAGCCGATTTTTATGGGCGCAGGGCAGCCAACTTTTAAAGGCGCAAAGCAGCCGATGTTAGTAGGCGCAGAGCAGCCGATTATTATAGGCGCAAAGCAGCCGACTTTTAAAGGCGCAAAGCAGCCGATGTTTGTAGGCGCAGAGCAGCCGATGTTTGTAGGCGCAGAGCAGCCGATTTTTATAGGCGCAAAGCAGCCGATGTTTGTAGGCGCAGAGCAGCCGATGTTTGTAGGCGCAGAGCAGCCGATGTTTGTAGGCGCAGAGCAGCCGATTTTTATAGGCGCAAAGCAGCCGATTTTTATCAGCGCAAAGCAGCCGACTTTTAAAGGCGTAAAGCAGCCGATGTTTGTAGGCGCAGAGCAGCCGATGTTTGTAGGCGCAGAGCAACCGATTTTTATAGGCGCAAAGCAGCCGACTTTTAAGGGCGCAGAGCAGCCAACTTTTAAAAAAAGGAGAAAAAATAAAAAGGGGAAAAAAGAAGGGAGAGAGAGAGAGAAAAAGAGAGAGAGAGAGAGAGAGAGAGAAAGAGAGAAAGAGAGAAAAAGACAGACACAAAGAGAGAGAGAGAGAGAGAGAGACTTACCTGTAGAAAATAAAAGGCAATCTAAAACAAATAGAAATAATATAACATTAAACTCCTTACATCATTTTTAAATAAAAATTTGATTGATAATGGAGACAAAAAGGTAGTTACATTAAAATTTTTTAATATTATTTTAATTTTAATACAAGAATAATAATTACAGAATAAAGTTACTTTAAAAACGTTTGATAACTATTTAAATCAATAAATATGTTATATCTTCAGTTAACCTTTCATTGATATTAATAACATATATTTCTTTTAATATGTATGTAATAAAAAGTTTGCTTTTTTAATTATACCAGATGTCAAATAATAAGCACACCATTTATCGTAAACAGGTAGAGCTGGTTAAATACACGAATCAATGTGTCTATCTGCGCGATTTGATGAGAAGGAATAGTCCACCTTTTACATTGCTGCGCGCGCGATAAAATATATTCGGAAGAGCGCTTTATAATAAACAACTGCTATGCAGAAATATAACTCATATATATCTCTCAATGCCTCACCATGCACCTAAGCAACGTAAACGTTAGGTTACTCCTTGTCGAATCATATGGACACAGTGTGATTCGCCTATCCTTATTAATAAATTTCTTATTAATATATAAAGATTTTTATGTTAATAATGTATGTATTCATATAATATAGTGTGAGTCATTTAAATCAATGTAGACAAATATCTTGAAAAACATGGAAGATTATAGATGTCGTTTTTAAGAAATTTTAAAAGCGACTAATTTTTTAAATAAAACTTGATTTTTTCTTTGAGATAAAAGTTGTACATCTTGTGAAGACGTTATCAAAACACTATAATAAAGCTCTCTTTCATTAAGAATTTCCTGATTTTGTTCTTTTTAATTTTTGATATTTTAAATTTTGTCATAATATTTTTATATAAAATATAAATCTCATAAAGTATTCACTTTTCAAGAACTTTACTTTGATATTTTTATACGTAGAATCTACAAAATGCAATCAACCTCTAAAAATAATTTTTTTATTGATTCTTTTTATTATTCTACGTGTAAAAGTATTAAAATAAAGTCATTGAAAAGTGAATATTTTACGAGATATCTCATAATTATATTAAATGACAAAATTTAAAATAGGAAATTCCTAACGAAAGAGAGGTTCGTTATAGTATTTTGAAAACGTCTCCACGAGATGTACAACTTTAATCTCAAGGAAAAAATCAAGTTCTATTTAAGAAATTAGTCGTTTTTGAAATTTCTTGAAAACCACAATATCTATGACATGGCTCACATCGGAATCATGTGTCCTCCTTTAGACCATACAACTTTTGTCTGAAACATTTTTCCATATCTACCATATAAAACCAATTTGCTATCTCTATTTTAACTGGTACTTTACTCTTGTACGTATGGGATATTCACGTTCGGGTCAGCCAAAGGGGATGAACACGAAAATCTCATTATGCATATTTCGGGAACCCATAAATTGAGGAACATTTTGAGACTAAAATCAATTTGCTATCTCTATTTTAACTGGTACTTTACTCTTGTACGTATAGGGTGTTCACGTTTGGGTCGGCCAAAGGGGTTGAACATGAAAATCTTATTGTACATATTTTGAGAGCACATAAATTGAGGAACATTTTAAGACTAAAACCAATTCGCTATCTCTATTTTAACTGGTACTTTACTCTTGTATGTACGGAGTGCTCACGTTTGGGTCGGCCAAAGGGGATGAATACGAAATATTCATTGCGCATATTTTGGGAGCACATAAATTGCAGAACATTTTAAGACTAAAACTAATTTGCTATCTGTATTTTAACTGGTACTTTACTCTTGTACGTATGGGGTGTTCACGTTTGGGTTGGCCAAAGGGGTTGAACATGGAAATTTCATTGCGCATATTTTGGGAACACATAAATTAAGGAACATTTTAAGACTAAAATCAATTTGCTATCTGTATTTTAACTGGTACTTTACTCTTGTACGTATGGAATGTTCACGTTTGGGTCGACCAAAGGGGATAAACACGAAAATCTTATTATGCATATTTCGGGAGCACATAAATTGAGGAACATTTTAAGACTAAAACCAATTCGCTATCTCTATTTTAACTGATACTTTATTCTTATATCAGTAGTATACAGGATGAGGCAATAACTATTACCACCTTAAATATATTCTAATCTATAAGGCCCAGAGAAAAATTAATGTAACTAAAAAAATAACTAAAATTGTACGGTACGAAGGGGGCTATCTATAGCGACAATAATTTTTGTCCAGGTAGAGACGCTTCGGAGATATCAAGGTCATCTTAATTTTTTTAAATTGATTTGGTACATTTTTTTCCATAATATGATAAAAAAGCTGAAAACAAGTTCAGAACTCATGATACAAGATCATTGAACAAGATAAAGTAAAGAAAAAACGATTAAAAAATACATTTTTGTATTGAATAAAATTTATGTTTAAAGAAGATGTTTGAAGTGATGGCCATTATTATATATGCAACACTGGATTCTTCATGCAACAACGGATTATTACAGCCTATGCATCAATAACTCTTGACGTTATTAAAAGAGCAAGCCAATCAGTGATCAAAAGAATCCAGTGTTGCATCAATAATGATGGCCATCACTTCGAACATCTTCTTTAAACGTAAATTTCATTCAATACAAAAATGTATTTTTTAATCGTTTTTTCTTCACTTTAAATTATTGTTCAATAACCTTGTATCATGAGTTCTGAACTTGTTTTCAGCTCCTCTATCATATTACCAAATCAACCTAGACAAAAATTATTATCGCTATAGATAGCCTCCTTCGTACCGTACAATTTTGGTTACACTAATAATTTTTCTCTGGGCCTTATAAATTCAAATATATTTAAGGTGGTAATAGTTATTGCTTCACTCTGTATAGATCTTTATTTGCGTATATCTTTTATAAACTATTATAGACTAATTTTGAGGCATTTAAAATTATATGTAATTTTAATGAGTAGGAGTGCTAGCTTATGTTAGGTCAGCACTCCCACTTTCAATTGCGATTTCCCGCGAAACCGCTTGAACACAAAAATCGTGAAGCACATAATTAACACAAAGAGCACTTAATTTCTACATGTGTTATTTCAGTTGTTTGTGGAGGAGAGGTGTTAACTTAACAGACATAATAGCTTTCCATATCACCCATGAAGTACTATTGTTGACACGTTTTTTTTTTAAGTAGGCTTAATACACTGATGACTGAAATGACCCTTTAACTAATTGAACAGAAACAGAATTCAATAAATGAGTGATGAATCTTTACCGCGTCTTATGCGGCTTGCTACGTGCAATATGCAGATCGATGTTTCCGCTTTCGCTTGTAAATCAACCTGAATTTTCTTCATTTTAATAATTACTTAATTCTACTTTTGTTCAATTAGTTAAAGGATTATTTCAGTTATCAATGGATTAGACCTACTGAAGATACATTAAAAAAAAAACATGTAAACAATAATATCTTATGGATGACATAGAAAGCTACTGTTTATAAATTAAACGCGCCTGAGCCTCAAGCGGGTTGTAGACTGCGCACAGGATGGCGAGGTAAAGGGAAAATGATTAATAAAACTGTTATAATAACATGTATTTTTCAAAATACATACCTCAAGACACGCAAACACACAGTTGCATTGAATGCCAAACACAACCTATAAAATATATAAATATTTAATATATATATATATATATATATATATATATATAAATAAAACTATACGCCAAAAGGGATAACAAATACCCTCTACTTACTTCTTTGCTTTATTATTATGTGTTTTATCGATCGATTCACTGCAGTCAATTAGATCGTGTCACTGACACATAAAGTCTAAACTGCAACCATAAAACTGAAGAAATCATGATAATCGCACAAACTATCACAGTCGGTAATCCCAGGTCGATAATCGCGTATCGATAACAATACGTGTTTGCAATTTTAATGATGTGATCCATGGTACGAAATGTATGCGCAATGCGGAATTGGCAGAACGTTCGAAAATTGGTTCGATCTTTTTTACGTTTATTCCGCCGATTTTCTTTATACAGCGGAATACGTGGAAACGCAATCTGTGCGTGCCAATAATATACATTATTTTGATAGATACAATAAACTAATCTACAAAAAGGGTTTTGTGATTGGCTAGCGTCAATTGCGCTTCCGCGAATTTTACTCCATGGAACATTAGAATAAATTAGAAAATACATTTCAGCAAAGCGGAATGTCTGCGATTGAACGGACTTTGTTCCAACAATTCTGCATTGCTCATACGTTCCGTACCATGAGATCACACCATAAGGCCGATTTATGAAGGCCGTAACTGTTGATTTAAGCCGTAATTAAACCCTAAGAAATTAATTAATCACAATCGATTATTCTTCTCACATTCGACTATCATATATTGGTCAATTTCTTAGGGTTTACGGCTTAAACCAACGGTTACGGCCTTTATAAATCTGCCTTTAAAAACAAAAAACGATCTATTAGCGCTACATGAGCGCGGGTCCGCTCGGCCTCGAATCGGCCATTACTGGTAGCGCGGTAGCCACCAATTCGACGCAGTTCGACGTTCGACGTCAGTCCACGATCGCGAGAGTTTTTCGAGTGGTGGTGTGTGTGATACCGCAATCGTATCGCGTATCCGATTGTATTTTCGTTCAACGTGCGCGGACCAGTTCGTCCGTATTGTCCGCTGAAAAGCAGCAGGAGCTAATAAAAGAAAAGAAGAAGAAGAAGAGGATTTCCGATTGCGCGCGGTCGACGCCGCCAAGCTGATTCAGCGTCGCAAGCACAACCTCGACGTCGAGACCCAGTTGCTGCAACCACCAAGCACCACGGCTAACGCTGCGAATTTGGAAAAGAAATTCGACCGACTTAGTATGAATGTTGTAAGTATACACATTTAATTTAACCTCAAAGTCTCGGGTACTCGCAACTCGTCGCGTCGCGCAAAAATATCTCGGGTACTCGCAACTCATCGCGTTGCGTAAATAAATAAAAAATAAATAAATATATAAACTTGAGCGGATAAAAATAAATAATAATAATATAATATTGGAACGCATTTATCTATAAAAATAATAATATAATATTGGATTCTATAGGATGAAGAATCATCTTCCGACGTAGACGTCGAAATGGATAAGGATAAGGACGCGACTGAAATGACGCGACTAAAGAAAGAAAATGCAGAATTGCGGCGACAACTCGCCGCAATTCAGTCGCCATCACTGCCGATGCAACCCATAATACCGTCACAGCCGGGACATTCACAGCCAGGACCTTCACAGCCGGGACCTTCACAACCGGGACCTTCACAGCCGGGACCTTTACCACCAGCAACGCCAGCACCGGCACCACCAGCAACGCCAGCACCGGCACCACCAGCAACGCCAGCACCAGCACAACCAGCAACACCAGCACCAGGACAACCAGCAATGCCGGCACCGGCACCACCAGCGATTCCTCCACCGGCACCACCAGCGATTCCTCCACAAAGACGTAAGTACAAAACTAAATCTATTAAAATACAGTTATGGTTTGCTCACTCCAAGAGCGATTATTGACGTCACTTCGGCAAAGCTCGATTTGCCGATGTGACGTCAATAATCGCTCTCTGAGCGAACAAACCCGGCCCTGTCGAAAACGCTATTTTTTATAAAATAAATTTCTGTTTGTTACAGCAAGGCGATGGCAAAGAGCCGGAAGAAATCGCTACAACCCAAACAACCCGAGAGGAAGAGAAAGAGGAGGAAGGGGAAGAGGAGGAAGGGGTGGAGGAATGAAGACGTACACACAAAACGTGTATTTATAAATTTTGCGAGCATTTTTTTTCCGGAAAAATCAGAATTAAAAGTCTGTACTTTAATTAATTCTTTAATTTTTTTCTATATTACTTTTATATTGATTCAACCATTTTTCGTAGAATATGTGAATAAAATAAGATTCCTCGCTTTTCTTAATTCCAATTTATACCACTCAAGATCACATATTGCACGATATACAGCTTCACGCTTAACAAATGCGTACATGTAACGTATAATATAAAAATACACATATTATTTTAATATAAGTTGCGACGAATATTAATCTACGTATATTGAGACACGTATATACGTTAATACAGATTATGTGTATAATTTTATTTTAATTTACTTCTTATATTACGTCTTATATTACTTAATTTACTTCTTATATTACTTATATTACTTACTTTTTACTTATGTAATTATATAAAAAATAAATATATATAACTTACTTGTCCTGTTACAATTTCTCCTGCACCGCAATAAAGAAACGTATATGTAAATATAAAATAAGAACATTAAATGCCAAGCAACATGCTTATAGGACACTCGTGCCATTTATCTCTCGATCAGTAATTATCTGAATAATATATCTCGCTAATTAGTAAAACACAAATTGATATAAGTTGAACATATAATAGTTCATAGACTCACACAAGTTATATTGCATAAATATACATTTCAAACATAAAGAAACGAGTAAGAATTAAAATAACAATTTTAGCCGAATAAATATATTCTCTCTACAACTAATTTTGCATGTGAATATCTTAATGGGGACAAAAAAAATGATTTGAAAATATTCTTTATCAATTCTTGTACAGACTGCGGAGAGAGTATTACAAGATACATATGGTGCAACAATAAAAGTAAAGTTTTATGGAAATGCACCTATCGGATTCTACAAATATGGTGCTAAAATATTTTATTTCTTAGCCAAACATATGGATGGAGATATCATCAACAATAACGTATAACGTAAAATACCAGTGGTTGGATCATGAAGAATTAGAAAAAGTATTACCTACTGGAGTACAACAGAGTATTTTACAATTTATGTTTACGTAAAGAATAACTAACAGAAAAAAATTCGTATCCTAAATGCCAATAATTTTTCTAATGTAACAATAATACTGAAAATATATGGATAGAAATATATATAATAAATAATAACATAATTAATGATATACGCTTTTGTCACGCATATTAATTTTCAATAATGGATATTATAACAAATACGTTTTACGTTCATTCGAAAACAAATTATGTGTACACATAATAAAAATTGTACGAATTAAAATTATGTGTATACACATAATAAAAATGCGGAATTATTTTTGTCAGACATAATTTTAATTCATCGAATTTTTATTATGTCAAGACATAATTTTAATTCATCCAATTTTTATTATGTCTAGACATAATTTTAATTCGTCCAATTTTTATTATGTCTAGACATAATTTTAATTCAGCGCATTTTTATTATGTCATGACATAATTTTAATTCTGCCGCTAGGGAATTTTTAAGTTGATTCTTATGAATCAAGCTTGAATTCGATGTCTAGGTGTCCCAGGTTGCCGATGACGAGGTCCACATAGTGCGCTTCATAGTTTTCGGTATCCAGGTGTATTAATATCTTGAATTCGATGTCCACGTGTTCCAGGTTGCCGATGACGGGTTCCAGATAGTGCGCTTCATAGTTTGCGATGTCCAGGTGTAATAATACGTTGAATTCGATGTCTAGGTGTCCCACGTTGCCGATGACGAGGTCCACATAGTGCGCTCCGTAGTTTTCGGTGTCTACGTGTATTAATACCTCGAATTCGATATCTACGTGTCCTACATTCAGATTTAAAGTTATTAATACACCTAGACACCAAAAACTACGAAGCGCACTATGTGGACCTCGTCATCGGCAACCTGGGACACGTAGACATCGAATTCGAGGTATTATTACATCTAGACACCGAAAACTACGGAGCGCGCTATCTGGACCTCGTCATCAGCAACCTGAGACACCTAGACATCAATTTCAAAATATTAATACACGTAGACACCGACAACTACGGAGCGCACTATGTGGATCTCGTCATCGGCAACCTGGGACACCTAGACATCGAATTCAAGGTATTAATACACGTAGACACCGAAAACTACGGAGCTCACTATCTAGACATTGTCATCGGCAACCTGGGACACGTGGACATCAAATTCAAGGTATTAATACACGTAGACACCGAAAACTACGGAGCGCACTATGTGGACCTCGTCATCGGCAACCTGGGACACCTAGACATCGAATTCAACGTACGATTACACCTGGACACCGAAAACTATGAAGCGCACTATCTGGATCCCGTCATCGGCAACCTGGGACACGTGGACATTGAATTCAAGGTATTAATACACGTAGACACCGAAAACTACGAAGCGCACTATGTGGACCTTGTCATCGGCAACCTGGGACACCTAGACATCGAATTCAACGTACGATTACACCTGGACACCGAAAACTATGAAGCGCACTATCTGGATCCCGTCATCAGCAACCTGGGACACGTGGACATCGAATTCAAGGTATTAATACACGTAGACACCGAAAACTACGGAGCGCACTATGTGGACCTCGTCATCGGCAACCTGGGACACGTAGACATCGAATTCAACGTATTATTACACCTGGACACCGAAAACTATAAAGCGCACTATCTGGACCTCGTCATCGGCAACCTGGGATACCTAGACATCGAATTCAAGCTTGATTCATAAGAATCGACTTAAAAATTCCCTAGCGGCACTTTCTGCCAAGCGTAGAGAACCTTCTTTTTCGGCAGCGGTGGTAATACGATGTAAGGATACGAAATCTCTCCAGATAAACATGAAGGAATTGACTCAATATATATTATATAAGTATATACCTAATTTACCTAAATAGAAATCTTACTCCTGACCGATAAGTCTATCGACCTAATTTCGAAATACGCGCGCGATATCGAAACTGGCGATACCTGCGCCGCCAGCGTCGAAAAAGTGAAAGTAACGTTTCTGATTATGACGTCATCATATAACGTCGGCGTTAGAAGTAGAAGAAGAAGAGGAAGTATCTTAAAAATAAATTTTCCCATTTGGACTTTGCGTCGCAATATCTCCGCTCGTAGGGCACGTAGCGGAATATTATGAGAGAAACCCCCCCCTAATTGGACCCCAAGCTATCGATCAAGCCTACTTAGAACTTGATCCGTTCACTCGTTAATCGAGATCTCAACATCTCGGGTACTCGCAACCCGTCGCGTCGCGTAAAAGAGTCACGGTCGGTCTCGCTCCGCGTGTACTTGGCGCGAGACACTACCGTGTCTCTTGATTCTATCTGCTGCAAGTAATGTGATTTCAGATGCATATATCAATCTAGATAAAAGATGTGGAATAAATTATTAATTATTAATTAATTAATAATGATTTATTAATCATAGTGTCTGATAATACAAGTATCTGATGATACAAGAACTAGTGCTACAAAAATTCTGTCTTCTAGTTTTTTTATTACTAGACACTACAAATGTGTATCGCGCGCGTTATTTAGCTTTAACATTATGCTATTACTATTACACTATTAACTCCTTGATACACACAACTGTCAAAATATATAATGACAGCTGCAAATGAAGTAAGCGCAGCAAGAGAACCAATCGGCATCGCGGAAAAGCGACAACAATAAACTTTACATCTCTTTTTTAGATATGGATGGATGGATGGATATGACTGCATATATGTTTGCGCAATTGTTATAGATTATTATATCTTTTGTGCGTAAACTACTAATACTTCATATAAATCTAATGTAAGTTCCTGATTATTATATATTGATTTATAGTTAATTTTTCTTCTTAGAAATTCACATGTAAATGTATTCTTAAATTCTTCCATCAGATCTTGTGGCATGTCTTCAAGAAATGTTAAGAGGGATATTATCGAGTCTGTTAAAATAATATACGTATGATTATAAAATTAACGTATATATAATTTATAATAATGGTAATGTTACATTATAATTTATAATAAATAAAATAGCATAAAAAAAATTCTTCAAAGAATTAATAATCTTATAACGTAAAATTATTACTTCTTGCATATTTTTACTATGACTTACTCAAAAACTGTCTCAATTTTTCTTCAGAATAGTTCGCCTCCCGAAGACTGCAATGGTGAATTGTAAATCCGACACTTTGAAGTAATTCTTTTAAGTCTTCGCGAGCATTATTTGAATAATGAAACGGAAAAATGTTTTTCATCGTATCCTATATAAACATAAAAATAATAATTAAGAATTTATAGTGCAAAAGTAATAAAATAACAAAACATGTAATGGAAATAAATAATGAGAAAGCAAATCAAATATTAATTAAAATTTAATAATATATTTACCGGTATATATTGCGCAAAGCGGATATCCCGCTCCAAAATTTTGTAAACTTCAAACATATCACTAGATGCTATTATATATAAAAGTATAGTTCCATTGGGTCGTAGCATTTGATACATATTCCTAAAGGCTTGTCTGTTAAATAAAACAAATAAATATAATTAATTTTTTTAAAAGCACCTTATACTTTTATTAAAATATTTTTCAATATATTAGTATATTTTTTAATGCAATTATATAAAAACATACAATATATTTATATATTTTGCATTCTTATGCCTATTGCTCGTTTTTCAAATTATGCTATTATTGAGATTATATTATATTATAGAAATGTGTGTCATATTATAGAAATTGAAAGAAACACTTGTTCTGTTCAAAAAGTGAAGCACACATGCACAATATGTTTCAAGAAAAAATTAATTTACACTTGTTTAAAAAGTTTAAAAAGCCTTAATAAGGCTTGTTTATCAATAAGGGTTGAAATACATTTTAGCCTTAATTATATTTTATATAATATCTCGCTTACCGAATGTCATTGCACCAATGCAAAGTGTGAAACGAAAATATATTATTAAATTCAGAAATATATTTCTCAGGCAGATTTTTAGTTTGAATATCCAATACTTCGAAGTGGAGCCGTTTTTCGTCATTAAATGTTTTATTCGCATATTTGATCATGCTCTCCGAAATATCCGTACCTTCACGAAACGCGAAATCAGAGAATTAAATAATTATTTATAATGTTGATTTGTTATTACATTTCTATAATTTATTATTCTTTTACCAATTATTTGTGCATCTGAGCCAAGATTTGGCAACAAAAAATCTTTTGTTATATCTCCAGGACCACAACCAATGTCCATACACTTTCCACGTACATCCTTTAAATTTTCACTAAACTCTTTGATTATAGGCAATATTTTACACTTTTGTACTTCGTTAGATGTAATGTAGCCTTTTGGACTTTCCATCTTTGACTCTCCCCACTTCAGCACTGTGGTTTTAATGTGCAGTGTGCTGCGGTGATATCTGAGCAAACTTTATATACTCCACGGTATCAAGTGGGGATGCCCAAGAATTTTTTTTATCTTCCAGGAAATTAAGGATTCACGTCAAATAAAATCATATCTTTTTAAGACTCGTTTTGAAAAAAAAAGTTACAAAAAAGGCCCTAAGTACACACGCTTGTTGGAATATTATTGAATATATGAAAAAGACTGTCATACATGAAAAAAGTTGGACAAAATAATTGTATACTTAAAATCCTTGGAAGAAGCTATTGTGTATATTAAATTTAAATTAAACGAAGTATAGGCTCTCTAGACTAAATCAAAGGAGATAAATGAGGCAATCGGAGCCAAGCGCAGTAATCAATGCGCAGACAAATTATAATAATAAATAAATATATTACAAACGAACGTTTTGACACTTTTTTTGTGTCATCTTCAGCGTAAATAAAGTTAAATAAAGTTACAAAAGAAAGAACAACGCATTTTTTAGCCTGCGTAAATTAAATTAAACGAAGTATAGGCTCTCTAGACTAAATCAAAGGAGATAAATGAGGCAATCGGAGCCAAGCGCGGTAATCAATGCGCAGACAAATTATAATAATAAATAAATATATTACAAACAAACGTTTCGTTTTTTATTAAATTTAACTCTTTGCAAAAAAATTGTTAAATATTCTATCTACAAAAGGTTTCAAAATATCAGAAAATAATATCAAATAGGAATAAATCTTTGAAAGAAACTGTTGTATATTTTACCTCCACAAAATTATATTACCTAACTCAACTCAAGTGACATGCATTTCAAAAGAGATGTAAAATTTTTAAATTAAATTGCACCAATTGCAAAGAGAATATGTATATTGCTTTGAAAAATAATTGTTGTGCAACTACTTCTACAAAATAAAACCTAAGTGATACCTTTGTATTCCTATTCAATAAGGATCTTCCTATTCCAACCCAAGTGGTAATAGCTTCTTAATTCTCCTTAACAAATTTTTAATATTACAAAGAATCATTTTAATCACAAAGAATTAAAAAAGTAACAGTACAAAATAAAAATATTTAATTAAAAAAAATAAATTTTTTTTATAAGAAAACGGCGCTGCTTTTTTACTCCTGTCGCATTCTTTCCTAAATTATGTTTATTGTTTTTTTTATTTAATCAAAAATCTTAGTACTAATGTTTAAATTTTAATGTCTAAATTTTGATGTCTAGCAGCGCCAAGTTTTTTTTACAAGAAAAATTTATTTATTTTATTTTAATTAAATATTTTTATTTTGTACCGTTACTTCTTTAATTTTTTGTGATTAAAATGATTCTTTGTAATATTAAAAATTTATTAAAGAAAATTAAGAAGCTATTACCACTTGGAATAGGAAGATCCTTGAATAGGAACATAAAGATACTACTTGGGTTTTATTTTTTAAAAGTATAGTTGCACGACAATTATTTTTCTAAGCAATATACATATTTCCTTTGCAATTGGTGCAATTTAATTTAAAAATTTTACATCTCTTTTGAAATGCATGTCACTTGAGTTGAGTTAGGTAATATAATTTTGTAAAGGAGAAATAAAGTTACAACTTAGGTTGGATTTTTGAATTTACAAAATATATTGCGTGTACTTGGCATCTTTTTTTACCTTTTTTGAAAAAAATAATTTTGTATTAATATCGGATTTTGTAGTGTTAAGCAGGGATCGGCAAAAAAATTTTCATTTTTTATTTTTTAATTATTCACGAAATTAGAAATAACAACAAATAATATTTTTATTGAATTAGCAAATTAGTAATTAGTCACAAAAAATTACTATTTACATAAAAATTAATAATAATTAAATAAAAGTAAATTATAAATTACTTAAAGAATTGGTAATTTGTCAGAGAAATATTTCTAGTTCGTGAAAGTTAGTATTTAGGTGAAAATGAATTAATTTTTTTTGCAAATTGGTAATTAGTCAAAATAAATTTTTTATTATTAAAATAATTAATAGTTTAGTTAAAAAATGAATTACTATTTATTTGAAAATTAATAATTAATAGAAAATAATTATTAATTTTTTAAATAATAAATAAACAAAATAGAATATTCATAGTAGACGATGTTTTTTCCCAAAATAGTAATATTTATCCCCCCAAAAAAATTTTTTTGAAAAAAGAGACCTTTTTTAGATAATTTTGTATGAAGGCTCCTTTTTTATTTTCTCATATTAATTTATTCTTTATCGACACCATCCCCGAAAATTAGACTTTGGTACCGGTTTCCAGAAAATCGGTCCATTAATGAGTGAGTAGTTCGCAGTCAGACAGACAGACAGATAAACATTAGAAAAATTTTGGAACTGGTTTTCCAAAAAACCGGTCTAAGTTAGAGTATCATGAGATAATTATACCAAAGGGTATTTCCCATTATAATAGTCGAAATGCCCTCACTCCGCTTTTCGAAAAAAACCTATTGGAACTTATTTGTAAACTAAAAAAAATAACTTCAATCACCCTGCCCGCCTCCCCCTCCTCCCTCTCCTTCCTGGGGTGGCTAAAAACTCCTTTCCTTGTATATTAATTTTTTTCTTGGAAACCTTTTGTTAAAAAAATTTGTAAAAATTTGAGTATATAGGAGACATACACCAGAATATACCTAAATTTTTTCATATTTTCTTAAGGTCATCTTCAAGGTAAAAAAAATTCCAAAAAATTTTAAATTGTTATAACATTAAAACAAAAAATCATACATCAAATTTTATTTTTTTTAAATACGTATTCTAATTTGTTCTAAATATACCAACCGATTTTTTTAAGTTTCCGTAGGTGCGCCGTCTTCAAAAATGCGAAAAACTGTATTTTTTAGGTTATTTTACCTTTTATCTCGGGGACGCCGAGGTCAAAATATCTGAAAAAATTTGGGTATATAGGGGCCATACACCAAAATATACCTAATTTTTTTTAAATTTTTCCAAGGTCATCTTCAAGGTCAAAAACATTCAAAATAATTCAAAACCGTTATATTTTCAAAGCTAGGAGGACGGCAATCCCAGATTTGTTTGAAAAAAAAGTAAAGTACCGATTAATTATTTGTCAAACTTTTGAAAAGAAAGTGGCAGTTCCCTGTTTTTTGCCTTTCTAAACCTTCTTTTCGTTAATTGATTGTCGGATAGCTATACATAGTTCAACAAATGTATTTATTAATTATAAACAATTTAAAGAGACTACAACACTTTTTAACTTTACTACAAAAAGCTCTACAAAAAAAATACAATTAACTACAAACAAACTTCTTTTATTTTATAATATGTTGATGTATCATATATGATGTTAGCCGACCACTGACACTTTAAATATTTAATTAAAAATTAATTATGGACGAACAAACGAAAATAAATGCACTACAATAATCTATAAACGAAATACAATCGATTTCACACCTAAAAATTAGGTGAAATTATAAACAATTTAAAGAGACTACAACACTTTTTAACTTTACTACCAAAAGCTCTACAAACAAAATACAATTAACTACAAACGAACTTCTTTTATGTTATAATATATTGATGTATCATATGATGTTAGCCGACGACTGACACTTTAAATATTTAATTAAAAATTAATTATGGACTAACAAACGAAAATAAATGCACTACAATAATCTATAAACGAAATACAATCGATTTTACACCTAAAAATTAAATAAAATTATAAACAATTTAAAGAGACTACAACACTTTTTAACTTTACTACAAAAAGCTCTACAAACAAAATACAATTAACTACAAACGAACTTTTTTTATTTTATAATATGTTGATGTGTCATATGATATGATAGCCGACGACTGACACTTTAAATATTTAATTAAAAATTATTTATTTTTTTAGATGTAAAACCTATTTAGGTGTGAAATCGATTGTATTTCGTTTATAGATTATTGTAGTGCATTTATTTTCGTTTGTTAGTCCATAATTAATTTTTAATTAAATATTTAAAGTGTCAGTCGTCGGCTAACATCATATATGATACATCAACATATTATAAAATAAAAGAAGTTTGTTTGTAATTAATTGTATTTTTTTTGTAGAGCTTTTTGTAGTAAAGTTAAAAAGTGTTGTAGTCTCTTTAAATTGTTTATAATTAATAAATACATTTGTTGAACTATGTAGCTATCCGACAATCAATTAACGAAAAGAAGGTTTAGAAAGGCAAAAAACAGGGAACTGCCACTTTCTTTTCAAAAGTTTGACAAATATATATATATATATATATATATATATATATATAATCGGTACTTTACTTTTTTTTTCAAAAAAATCTGGGATTGCAGTCCTCCCAGCCTTGAAAATATAACGGTTTTGAATCATTTTGAATGTTTTTGACCTTGAAGATGACCTTGGAAAAATCTAAAAAAAATTGGGTATATTTTGGTGTATGGCCCCTATATACCCAAATTTTTTCAGATATTTTGACCTCGGCGTCCCCGAGATAGAAGGCAAAATAACCTAAAAAATACAGTTTTTCGCATTTTTGAAGACGGCGCACCTACGAAAACTTAAAAAAATCGGTTGGTATATTTAGAACAAATTAGAATACGTATTTAAAAAAAATAAAATTTGATGTATGATTTTTTGTTTTAATGTTATAACAATTTAAAATTTTTCGGAATTTTTTTTACCTTGAAGATAAACTTGAGAAAATCTGAAAAAATTTAGGTATATTCTGGTGTATGTCTCCTATATACTCAAATTTTTACAAATTTTTTTAACAAAAGGTTTCCGAGAAAAAAATTAATATACAAGAAAAGGGGTTTTTAGCCACCCCAGGAAAGAGAGGGAAGAGGGGGAGGCGGGCAGGGTGATAGAAGTTATTTTTTTTTAGTTTACAAATAAGTTCCAATAGGTTTTTTTCGAAAAGCGGAGTGAGGGCATTTCGACTATTATAATGGAAAATACCCTTTGGTTATTCTAATTCGAAAACTGTAGATTTGCATAGCGGACAAACATACATACATACATTCATTTATATATATATATATATATATATATATATATATATAAATGAATGTATGTATGTATGTTTGTCCGCTATGCAAATCTACAGTTTTCGTATATATATATAGAGATTATTACTGTCGTAAAAAATGCAACGAGCTATAATGAACGTTGAAACATGGAGCCATTTCTCAACTAGTGGAGAAATGAAATTGTAAAACAAGCGCGAAAAGCGGGCTGTTTCACGCTCTTGTTAAGAAAAATAGTATGAACAACTCGTGGGAAGAGTGGTCGAGCCCAAATGAGTGTGATGGTCGCACGAGCGAAGCGAGTGCGACCAACTTCACACTCATTCAGAATCGACCACTTTTTCCACTAGTTGTATACAATATACTATTATTCCGTCCCCTCTTCCCGCCGTGAGATTAGATCACGTGGCGCTTTAGATAAGAAAAAACGAACGGCGACTTAAATAATATGCATATTTTACGATTATTCTTTTCGCTTGGCGTAGAGCGAGACATAAGCAAGATCTGGATGTCGATGAGCGAGATTTCTCTCTCTTGATCCGGACTTTGGAATTGGCGGGACTTTCACTCGAGGACGAGATGTCGGAATCTGTGTTTATTTCGTATAGAGCGCCGTTCTAACGAGAGCCACGAAAGATCGTCGATCGTGTCGAAAAAGAGAGGATTACTTCGATCAAAATCTGATTGACTATAATGTTCATTTCTATCAATGGAGATTAACTTTAATCTCAGTTCAACTTAATTTTTATCCTTTTCTAGTTCTAAATGTTCTAATAATTGGAAAAAGTTAAATTTCTAATTCCAGTTGTAAGTAATGATCGATAATATTATCATATGCAATATGTATCGATTTACACAATAAAAAATCGTGTGTACATAGCGGACCATATGTTAAAATTTTCTTGTGTTACCAAGATTTGATTATTATTTCAATGTAAAATTCACATACAACTATGTTATTATTTTCTTAACATTTTCGTGTGTTACATTTATGTCAACGTGATAACTTAACACTTTATGTATGTCATTTAAAATTAAATATTATTTTAAGTTCTTTTAACACAAGTTTTCAAAAATCAACACGTCTTAAAGTTATTTTAACACATAAACAAAAGTTAAAGTAAATTTTAAAATAATCGTATAAACTTTGACATACAAAATAATTAAATTTACTAAAATTAAATGTTTCTATTACACACAATTCAAGTAAAATAATTATTAATATTATGTGTTAATATAACTTGAAAAATAAAGTCAAAAGAACAAATATAAATGTAAAGTAT